>NC_134797.1:58271638-58291638 GCF_046742065.1 Oratosquilla oratoria
GCCCCACCTAATTACCATTAAAATCCTGATGCTCCCCCATGTGGTGATGTACAATTATCACCTGAAAAATAAACTCCCCTTAAGCTGAAAAAAAGGTGAAAAAAGGAAAAAAAAAAAAAAAAAAAAGACCCAGACTTACTTAGTTGCTCTCAATTGTCCTCCTCAAAAATCATATTACTCCCCTGAAAAACTGAATTGCCCTCCTGAAAAACCGAATTGCCCACCTGTGGGCCGTACGTCCCACGTTGAGAAGCACTGGACTAGAGGAATGGGGATGAGGTAAACTGTAAAATGAAAGGGCAACGAAAAGTGTCATGTGAAATAGGAATCTAGATATAGATCCAAAGGGAAGACCATACGAAGGGTTGGTAGTGCCTACAACACTCTATTGACTTAGAATTTAAAGGAGACAGAAATGAGAAGTTTAAATGTGTTTGAGATGAAGTGATTGAAAAGTTTTGTGGATGTTACGAGGATGGATAGGATGAGCAGTGAGGAGGTGAGGAGGAAAGCGGGGGTGGAAAGGGAGCTGGCAGATAAAGCTGATGAAATCGTATTGGGGTGGTTTGCGTACATGGAAGCAATGAATGAGGAGAGACTAGCAAAATGGATGTGGAAGGCAGAGGTGGATGGAGTGAAGTTGACGGGAAGACTGAGAATGAGGTGAAGGGGGTCTTGAGTAAAAAGGGAATGTCTGTTGATCAAGGTGAGCAGGGAAGGAAGAGGAAAAGGATAGTTGTGAGTGGAGAATGGTTGTGAATGGACTTTGAATTGATGTGTCCCGAAGGAATTCCTCCTCGTCTTCTCTGTTTTTGCACGCGAGGGGACGAAGGAGGAGGGTCGTCATGAAAATGAAACCATGGGGCACTGCTGTTGATATGCTGTGTCTTGTTGCATTGCTTTTGACCCGGTATGTGGGCGGTGGTCAGGGACGACCCTTTTTTGCATGGAGCCAAGATAGAAAAAAAAAAGTATTAGATGGGTCTGGAATGGGTGAAAAATGGGCGCGTGGCTTAGCTGGCTTCTTCCCTTGGAAAAGAGAAGAAACCCTTTGGTGTGTAAATAGATGAACAAATGGCAAAACTCCTAGACAGAAACTGACAAAACTAGATACCTCTTTTAAATGGGAAATTGAATAAAAACACCTCTGTTATTACAAAAAAGTTTGGCGCTAAATATAGCATGTTAGATATTAGAAAAGACTACAGAGGGCAGATGGATGAACCGCATGAAAGAAAATGAAGTACAGTAAGCTACTTTTGAGACCTTGTGACAAATTGAAAAAGGTGGAAGAAGACACGGGTCCCAGTCCTAGTTTATTCCTGACCGGTTTTGCTTTGAGTTTATCCAGAGGAATGTTTCTCTGGGGGTGAAGCTGACGTTATACATTTGTAAACCGACTCTACATTCCCACCATGCTCGCGGGTGGTTGAGCAGAAGCATACAATGAATAAATACAATTAGAATACCAATTAAATTTTTTTCGGTGTTGTCCTATGGTGGAAATGTACATGTCAAGTCTAAATGGTGTACAATTGTTGTGGGAAACCCCAAAAAACATTGCTGTGAAAATAATATTAAAAAATGTTAGGATTTAGATACTTAGGATATCAAGTCACTAAATAACTCAACCTGGGGTAGGGCAGAAGAGTGTGGCGGATGCTCCATTGTGGAATGTGAGTACTGTTGTAGATGTAAAACATGTAAGGGTAGACTGTCGAATGCTATGAAACAGCAGAAGTGTAAATCTATGGCACACCAAGTTACCGGACAAAACCCCACCAAGCTAAGTAGGCGCCGTCCTGGGACAGCTCCTTATAGCTCAGTATTTTGCTGTGATATTTGTCCATTTGGTATTTACTTTCTGATTTATGTTGTCTTCGGTAGCTATGTGGAGAGCCCCAATTGCTTTTCTTTGTCTTTTGGCTAGGCCTTTTCTCAGCACTTCTGCCTGCTGATAGTTCGGCAAATGTCCTTTGTCCACCTGGCCCACCAGCGCGAGGCGGTGGCTTTTTAAGTCCACTTTGTGCTCTCTGACTTGTTCGTGGACTTCTGTGTCTTTCACCATAGTAAGACTTCTCGCATTTACTGCAGGGGATCTTTTAGACGACACTAAGAATATTTTCTGTCTTTGTTAATGTCACCAGTCCAGAGAATATGAAAATTCAGAGCCCAGAACACCTGTAAATATTGTTTGTCTTGTCTGTCACCTGAGTCCTTTCGTGGTCTGATGTTTTTTGTCTTTTTGAGAGGTAGACAGCAAACCCTATGGATAGCCTAGTTTCCTAAATGTGTTTTTGACGTAGCGGATTTCTTCTAAAGAAGCTCAAAAGCGAAATCGGGTAGGAATGAACTCAATTAGACCCGTGACTTCTTTTTCCACCTTCCTCAGCAGAAAGCTAGATTAACATTTACCAAGAGCCTTGATCTATATATTATAGTTAGAGGATAATACGAAAATCTAAAATTTATAAGTATATATATAGACCTGGAATGATAGAAATAATAATAACCCAATGACTCAGGTTTCGCAGAGAATTACAGATAGATGAATATGAAGAGCTACAAAAAGTTCAATGTGCCATTACTAGATGAGTTCAAGCACTGCAAATTTTAATGTTTTAGGAGAAATTGGAAAAATGGGAAGACATGCAGCTTGACTAATAAACAGCAAAGAAGGCTGTGGAACTACATCAGTGGGCACAAGAAGACAAAAAAATGAAATTATAAACAAAAATAAAAATGTGGGAAGATATCATACGAGGTATACATACAGAAAGGTATGGAGCACAGTGCAATGTACAGAGAAAAAAATTGGAAGACATAATACAGTTTTGAATAATGTAAAACAGTAGTGATGCTAAGATAAAGGGAAAAAATGTTAAAACGCAGATAGTCAAAGAAAGACATGTTTGAGTACATATAAAATATCATACATTAGACAAAAATAAATACATGAACGGAATTACACACACAAACACAAACACTAAAAGAAAAAGCAAATGTACACATATTTGCAAAAAATTCACTCACTGACAAATGCACACATAATATACTCACTCATTTACACACACACACACACACACACACACACACACACACACACACACACACACACACACACACACACACACACACACACACACGCACACACACGCACACACCCTCCACCACCCTTTCCACCCCACCCATCTCAGCTCCTCATGGATGACGGGTCATCCCTGCAGCCCGCCTTCTGCCCTGAGTCAAACGCAATGCAGCAAGACACAGTACATCCAGAGCAAGACCAGGCCGCTTCACTTAATCGGCGACCTCCCCTCCCTCTCCGACCACTCATGCAGAATAAGAGAAGACGAGGAGAAATCCGGTCGGGCTGGGTCAAAATATCATTCACACATAAGCACCCCGTCCCTTCCTTCCTTGCATAACAGTATCATCCATACACAGTCATTTTCCACTCCTATCTCTTGCTTTCTCCCTTGCTCGACTGACACTCCACTCTTGCTCAACGCCTCTTTCACGCCATCTACCCATCTCATCCGCGGTAGCCCCCTCAAGTCCACTCTATCCACCATTGCCTTCCACACCTCTTTTACTAATCTTTCATCACTCACACTTTCCATGTGTTCAAACAATTCCAATACTCTTTCATCAGCCCTCTCTGCCATCTCCTTATCCACTCTCGCTCTCCTCTTCACCCCGTGTCTCACTCTATCTAACCTTGTAACCCGTACCATGCTTCTCAAACATTTCATCTCAAACACATTTCAACCTTTTCTCTCTGCCTCTCTTAAAACCCAAGTTTCTGCCCCATACAATGCAGTCGTCACAATCGCCACTTCATACAATCTCCTGTTTGCATCCATTCCCAGTTGCCTATTTCTCATAACACTTTTTAATTCCCCATGGGATTTATTTGCTCCTCAATCTACAATTTACCTCCACCTCCACTCCTCCCTCTCCTGCCACATGCGACCCCAAATACCGAAAGCTATCCACTTTCTCCAGTCTCTCTCCATATAGACTTCCAAATCTACCACCCTCTACCCTTGTAATCTCATCACCTTGCTTTTACCCACCTTTAGCTTCAACTTCCTCCTTTTGCATACCTTTCCTGACTCCGTCACTAACTCCGTTAAGCCCAACTCTGACCCTGGTACAAGTGCAGTGTCATCAAACAACAACTGGCTCACCTCCCACTTTTCTCTAGTTCTTTAACCATCTCCAATCTCTTGCCCATTACCCTCGCCTTTACCTCCCGCATCACCCCATCCATGTACACATTGAACAGCCAGGGCGACAAGACATAGCCCTGACGCAGACCTTTATCTCAGACCACTCGCGCTCTCCATTTCACACACACACACGCACACACACACACACACACACACACACACACACACACACACACACACACACACACACACACACACACACACATATATATATATATACACACACACACATATATGCACACACACACGTTCTCTCGCACACAGTTTGAGCTTGGGGTCATTGGGACTTGGGCTCAAACGGACCACACATTAGCATGCTTACCTCCCCATGGCCCTTCTATGTGTCGACTACTAGTATATACAAACCCACCCACCCTTTTGTACAACCACGCTGAAGAGGATTACAGTGATTGCAGTTTACGTATCTTCAATTTTATTTTCTCCGATAGTGGGATATTCAATCACACACACACACACACACACACACACACACACACACACACACACACACACACACACACACACACACACACACACACACACACACACACACATATATATATATGTGTGTATATATGTGATGTGTGTGTGTGTGTGTGTGTGTGTGCGTGCGTGTGTACGAGTATCTGCATACTACCAAGGGCTTTTTCCTCCTTACCAGGGAGGTAGCCAAGGTCAAAAGCCATATACCCACCTCCACCCATTTCATTCCCACTTATTTCACTCCCATCCACCACCCTTTCCTCCCCTTCATCTTAGTTCGTCATGGATGACAGATGATCCGTGTGTCCCTCCCACTGCCAAGGGTCCGAAGTAATGCAGCATGACACAGCCCATCCGAAGCAAGGCTGCTTCACTTAATCGGCAACCCCCACCCTCTCCACTCCATCATGCAGGAAATTAGAAGACGGGGAGAAATCTCTTCAGGCTTCGTCAAAATATTCACACACAACCACTCCCTAACCCCTTATCCCCCAACCCCTTCCCTTGCATAATGATATCATTTATACACATCCATTGTCCGCTCACCCCTATCTCCTGCCTTCTCCCTTGCCCAGCAAACATTCCCCTCTTGTTCAACTCCCTTTTCACCCCCATCCATCCACCTCATCTCGGTCTTCCCCTCATGTTCACTCCTCCCACCTCTGCTATCCACAATTCTTTTACTAATTTTTCTTCCCTCATTCTTTCCATGTGTCCAAACTATCCCAGTACTCTTTCATCAACCCTGTCTGTCATCTCCTTTTCCAGCTTCGCTCTTCACCCCTCATTCCTTACTCTGTCTAACCTTATATCCCCTACCATATTTTTCAGACATTCTCGACCACATTTAAACTTTTACTCTCTGCCTCACACAAATCCCATGTCTCTGCCCCATACAGTGCTGTCGGGACAATCACCCATACATATGATCTCTCTGCATCTATTCCCATTATTCCCAAGGCATTTACTTGTTTCTTTCAATCTACAATTTACCTCCACCTCTCCTCCTCTCTTTCCTGCCCCATGCGACCCCAAGTACCTAAAGCTATCCACTTGCTCCAGGCTCTTTTAAGACTTCCAAATTACTTTCAAATATATATATATATATATATATATATATATATATATATATATAATGTGTGTGTGTGTGTGTGTGTTAATTTCAGGACGATGCCATCTTATAGAAGACTTTCAAGTGAAAGGAATTTAATCTCTGCCCTTTCTATGAAGTCACTTACTGCTGCTGGCAGGTTTTGAACTGCCTCCATTCCCAAACTCCACCGCAAGGGAATGAAAAGGAGGGAAGGTTGGTTTTACATTTCTGATTCAGTCCCTGAGGCCCATCATGCAGCCTAAGTATGCTCCGACCTGTCTGTCAGTACGATCTCAACTTGTTTTACATTCTATTCCTAGTTGTGTTTATGTTGCTATTTCTGTCTATATATATGTAGGTCGAATTTATACACATGTACACATTCAAACTCCTTTTATGTTAGTCACCTTTTTGGTTAAACGAGACCGTTTGTCATTTTAAAAGTTAAGGAGTTAGATAAGGATATTTAACTTGAAAAAGCTACCCTTGTAAAACGTACCAACACGACTTTCTTATCGTAAGCGATTGCCTGTAGTCCCAATATAAATAATGTACAAGATAAAACGAACACTACTTTGATGTTCGCTATATAATATCTTGCGAAAGAGTACTAGTTCTCTCCTTGATTAGTCAATGTGTCCTGCTTATAGAAGCGGCATTTTGTGTGGGAGGACTCGAGATGAGACACACTGCTACACGCGGTCAAGGTCTTGTGCATAGAAATTCCAGAAAAAGGAAGAAGCATAAGTTATATGATGATGTTTTGGGTATGTACCGTGACCTGGGTGGCAAAATATCACATTGAGGCAAAAAGTCGTTGATAACAGAGTACCTGAAAGACCAAGACATGTCACATAGTGCCAAGGAATTGAAATCAAATGTTTGAGACAGTGGCTACTGTATGACACAGTGGGCACTGGTCAGGAGTCAATGTCCGTTATATGAGACCTCACGTGAATGATATATCTCGATAAGAGAGACCTGGGAAAAGGTTTATGTTAGAGAAGAATGTAATGTATGCTCATGTACGCACTGGCATGCGGTAAGTCTTAACCTATCTAGAACGATGTTGATCTGGCTCCAGTTCTGAATGCACTGTGACACGTGAATAACCCGTGAGTAAATAGCGACTTAGACACAAATGCCAGGAGAATGGCACTGTATTACACAAGAGAACCTGCCTACTGTTACTATTACCCATCAAGCAAAAGTGCCTCATGATATACTAACACTCGTCCAACACGCCGAGAGGATAAGGAAAGGGAAAGTTGGGGATAGGGGTGGGAGTGGAGGGGCCCCATTATCATTATAATGATCAACATTACCAAAGATCATCATCATCACCATCACCACGATGTGTCACAACAATACCTGGTTGACAGTCGGGACTCTTTCCCGTCACGGCCCACTCCCCGTACCAGCAGCGCATGGTCTCCGAGCCGAGGACTTTGTATCCGGAGCGACAGGAGAAGTTGACGACTTCGCCGTGGCTGATGGTCGAGTGCTCGGGGACGTCCTGTCCGTTGAACTCGTACTGGCCGTGGGGGGCAGGTGGCACCGAACAGGGAACTGGAGGGGCACGAGGGTGGGGCAAGGCTCAGCCACTGCACAGAGGGACAGAAGGGGTGGGCGCTCCACATAAACTAATACACGGTCATAACAAGACATGCAGACACACAAACGACACTCAGACTTCTTTAGGTAATGATATTTCTTGGGAATCAAATGGATGCTCATCTGTACATGTTTTTGTGCACAGTAATAAAGATATGTGTTCACGCCATAATGTTTCTGGGAATGATAATGTGGTCTTGTCCAACTTTCGCACCTTGGTCGACCATGTCTTTGTTGGGATTCTGATGTACATTGATCTGAACATTGTATCCTTATTTGTATTCTACAAAAAAGTCCTGATTCTAGGGTCTTATAATCCTTGCCTAATGACACATCTTTTCATAAAAAATTCTAGTCTTTTTTTAAATATCTGAAATTGCAAAGTTTCTTTGAAACTAATAGTTTGACAATTTGAGAGTATGACCTCAGGCGCTCACTCACAAAAAAGGACTAAAAAATCACGACTTAAAACAGAGTTCAAAGTTTGAAGAGTGGCAAAGCTAAGAATTTGCTGCCAATATGGTTTGCTTGCTTCAGTGGTTTGAAAGCAATATATCTTCATGATAAATGTACATACGTTCAAATGAAATTCACCTTTACAGTAGTTGACTCGAGTTAATGGAATACACGGTGATCAGGAAAGTTGGAAAAAAATTGAGCCATCAGAGATTCCGTTCTGCCTAATCTTAATGCCATATATGTTGCATGAAGCAGTAACGGATATGGAGCATGCTATTTGGCAGAGATCAGTGAATCGCTACTTTTAGCAAAATCACAATGAAATTCCCGCACACGCCTTTGTGTAAACACTGGTGAAAAATATTTTCAAAGTAACACATGAAGAAACATCAACATATAAAGAGACACACACATACATCATGTATATTCATGCATCATACACAAATCTAGTTTCTTTTGAATATATATATTTGCATATAATGAAAATGAAACAACTCTGAATGAAGATATTATAAAATTAAATGACATGTATAGACTATTATTAGCCATACATTCAAAGGCAAACACATACAAGTTTAATATTACGCATATACACTGGGATAAACACATACTTAAACACACACATAGATGGAAGCAGAAACACATACAAGAGAACAGACGCACATTTACGCATAGATACAAGTACAGACACACACCTGAGTGAGTTGGTGGAGTAGGCGCCATCGTCTCGGTAATCCCAATTCATACCACTGTTCTCAGATTCCAAAAAAATTACACTTGTGTAAGCTCAGCTCAACTGTGGAGCTCCCTCCTATATGGTGTGTTCAGCCTTCTTCTGTACTCTCAAATTTCACTTGGCAACAAACTTGATAAAGTGGTAGTGTCGATCACGAAACTAAACCTGAACCCGGTGGCCGTTGTTGAGACATGGCATGCCAACACACTGTCGTTACATCGCCGGTGTGAAGTATTCTAGCGTTTGGGACCAGACTAAGCGTAGTAGTGGGCATGTAGTCTGGCGCTATGAGAATCGTCCATCATTAACACTTTGATAATGACAGGTTCCTCTAAGCTGAATATATTCATCTAGCATTAGCCAAGACAGACTCTCTTGAATGAAAAAAAAAAAAAAAAATGCCGTAGCCTTGTATTATTGTAGTTCAGAATCAGCCCGTACAACCCCTGTCGAACCACTAGCTGTCGTGTAGTGTACTCTGTAGTTCTAGGAGCCCCCCTGTTCTCCAGTTAGTGGTCCACTTGATCATAAATACAGACTACTAGTGATATACTCATCTACTACATTGTTGTAACTACACATGATAATGAATGCTGAACGTGAAAATGGAAAATGGCTAAGGGAGCTTTCGTCTTATGATACTGACATAGAATCAAACATTCCATGATTGCGCGTTCTGAGGGACAGACGACAGTATGAGGGCTTGGTAGTCGAAAATAGGTCGATAGAGAGTTATGAATTTTGACTTGTGATTTCGGTGTGTGGTGAGGTGGCCAAAACGCAGCCAAGGACTTTTAAGTCTGTTACACTCCGGATATTATGAATGTTGTGAAGGTGACATCGATGTTGAGAGTGAATGGTATTTAGGAGAAAATAAGAAACTACAAGCTTTCATTCAATATACCTCTCGGCAACGGATCACATTTTACAATTGAATCAGTCGTAAGAAATACTTTTACCTGCATGCAATTTCGTAAATGCACGCTTGTTTGCGTCGTCAATAATTTTCGTTAGAGTTCATACAAGTCCCACTGCTATTCCACTACCTTAGCGACCAAACCCTAGTCCAGAGTGATAGGCAACACCTCCGCCCTCCCTCTCCATAATCCAGCTATCAGAGGATCCATATAAAGATTCCCTACCCGGCCACCTAGAGACTCCTATCCTTTTCCTGCAACCAGCGAACTCGCCCGTCCATTAGTCTTCCAAAGTTCACTCTCCCTCTCACCTTCAGGATTCGGATATGGCCGACTAACTCCCAGCATGGTGAAATCCACTTCCTCTTTTCGCTATTCAGTTATCACAATGGCGAGGTGTTAATCTAATTTACTAATATATGTGTGTGTGTGTTTTCTGTACATGTGAAGATCTAGAGTCTGGGATACATGTAAGGGGGAGCGTGAACACCAGTCTCAATGAGGAAGGCTTATTGCCCGACGTTTCGGTTCTAGTCCTAGGACCGTCTTCAGGGGTGTGATGGAATACAGTGATAAAAAATTCTTAATATTGCCCGCTGCTGCAACTGGGAAAGGTAGCTTGCACCGCCGAGGATAGCCGCGTTCTTTCCCTGTCACATGCCAACGAGTACCAGTTTACAAGTAAGCAACTACAGACAAGTAATCACAAATATTCTCACGTACAATCTTAAATCCACTCTCACCAATTCATTCACAAGTGTTCACCTACAAAATATATGTGTTTATATCTAATGAGAAGTTAACATTTACTATATTTGTCTTATTGAAAACGAAGACTTAGTGAGGGGGGATGAAAAAAGAAAATGGATAGTAAAAGTATTTTGGGACGTATATGGCAGGGAATGGGGGAGTGGGTTTGGGGGTAAATTGTAGCGTGAGGGGAAGCAAGTAAAGTTTTGGGGAATGAAAAATGTCATGAAAAATAGGCATCTGGGAATATGAAGGGGTGATTGTGCTTACACTGTATAGGGCGGAGACTTTGAATTTAGGAGGGGCAGAATGGGGAAGTATAATTGTTTTAGATGGAATGTCTAACAAGTATGTTGGGGGTTATAAGGTTGAATAGGGTGAGGAATGAGGAGGAAATCGGAGATGGTAAGGGAGCTGGCAGATAGAGCTGATGAAATATTATTGGGATGGTTTGGACACATGAATAGAATGAGTGAAGAAAGATAAGTAAAAAGATTGTGTGGAAAGCAGAGGTAGAGTGAAATTGAGGAGACGACCGAGGATGAGATGGATGGATGGGGTAAAAGATATTTTGAATAAGAGGAGAATGTCTGTTAAGCAGGAAAGGGAGAATACGGGGATATGTGTAAGTGGAGAATGTTGTCTATGGATGATGTTTTGACATAACCCTAAGGGATTTCTCCCCATCTCCCTGAGGGAACGAGAAGGGATGGTCTTGTTGCATAGCTTCTGACCCAGGCAAAGCGCAGGAGACCGGGATGACCCTTCATCCAAGAGGAGCTAAGATGAGAAGGAAATAATTGTAATCCTCAACACCAAAAGATTCAGCAACTCATTGGCCCTTTCCCATGTTTCTATCGCCAAACAATGCTCAGCAATTTTGAAAAGTAATTCTCCCACTTGTTACTAACTGAATTTGGGCCCTTAAGAAGTTTTATACCATCTGGTGAGTTGATGATGATTGAAAACGTATTTTTTATGCCTTTATGGGACTTCACTTGCTCATATTTTTTGGTACCCAGGTCATCTTTCAATTCTCCGTCAATGTAGTTTCTCAGATGTTTTTGTACGTTGGATTCCTTGGCTTTCTCAGTTCGCATTCTCTGCCACTCTCTGATAGCTTCATTCTTTTCTTTCTCGCAGTGTTCTTCATGTCCTTGTTTCGTCCAAATGTGATCTTCCTTTTGGTCTGGCTGATGGAATTCCTCCTTCAAATTTCAACTGCAAAGTCTATAATGGTTGACTTCAACTTCATGCATTTCTCATCAATCATAAGATTTTCATAATTTCTCCAGTCATCTCGAATAATATTTGTTATTGATTTTTTGGGTGATTCTTTGATTTCTCCACACATACCCTAGCACGCCTTGGCATTTTTGGAGACCTGGGTTCTAGTCACCGGAAAACCATAAAAGTGACTTAAAACCATTAAAGGCCCTTCCATTAGTTGACAAGAAATATATCATAAACATTCTGGCTTAGATTTCCAACCTATTGTTCATTCTTTACCGTGTATATTTATGTAAACTCAGATGTTTGAAAATGTGTTTACAATTTTTCACATATTTGTTTTTAATACAGACACTAAAACCACCATGATGTTTCCAGTGCCTAAACGATCCGCATCAACATGACCATTCATGTCTGTCATGGTATTTGTAATGTTTCTGGTTGACATTAGGGGTAGGATATTGTTGATGTGTCATACGATTTTCTTCATTAGGTATTCCTTGCTGTAGTAGATATACCTGTATGATAGTTATTTTCTCACTTGACCCAGAGTCATTTCTATAATTCTCACACTGGTTTGTTATATCTTGTAAAGGCAAGGTTGACCAGTAGGCCTATTCCACATTGTATGCTTCGCTCACATTCGTTGTTCAGTAGTTCATACTTGTAAGGAATGAAAATTACTCTTCTTCCAAACCATCATTGTTTCACGGACCCATCACTGCAATCTCTTCGTTCTAGACACATAACAAGCTTTTTCATCCTTTTTTTTTTTATAGTATTCCGTGTTGCCATTGCAAGTTTCTGTTTCGTTTTCCATGAATCATTGTCCTTTGATCATTTCCAAATTCGCTGGTCATACTCTATCTTTTGTTTCGAGGCAGATCAATAGATTTACGAGAAAAAGTTATGGGATGGGGCCATGCTAGGTCGCCTTTCCAATACTGGTAACCAAACCTCCCCAAGCACTACCGGGGTCGGGGGTGGGAAGGGGTGGTGGGTAGGGGTGGGGATTTGTAACCACACACACACACACACACACACACACACACACACACACACACACACACACACACACACACACACACACACACTCACACTCACACTCACACTCACACTCACACACACACTATAAAATCTACTTGTGGATAGAACTTTGACAGGCTGTCACGTAACTTTAAATAATTTTTTGAGGAAACTGGGCCAAGGTATGGGAGTTTAACATAAAGCTGAGATTTATTGCCAGTAGGAATTGCTTGGCGGTGTTGGTCATTATTGTTGAATTCATCTTTATTAACAACCCCCGAACTGCCTCCTTGTTTAACTACAAATCTATTGGTACTAGCTGCCAGACAGGATATAGTGGAAGCACAGTCAGCTTTCAAGGTTAGAGTGGACGAGCATAAGGGTCAGTCGTGGAGAATCCTTTTGTATAAAAACTAATTGCCCTCCACTCAATAATTCCATTCACATCCTCCATGTTTCACGCTGTTCAACCATCTTTTACTTTTTAGCTTCTCTCTTGTTTGTGAGACCACGTTTGTCTTTTTATACAATATTTCGATCTCACCCCTTTATTCTATTTACTTTATAATTTTGTAGACTCACTTGATGGCAACCTGTTTGCCGAACCGTTTGTTGATAAACAGAAGATGTTGATCGTCTCTCTGGTCATCCTCATGATCCTAAAACTACTATTCGCCACAACAACACCTCTTTCTGAAGTACTATTCTATTCGATAACTACTATATTAGTGAAGTGAACCAGTTCTAGCTTATTTCCTTCTTAAACCTAAATTTGTCCAATTTAAATCCATTATTATGAGTCCTGCCCTGCTGTCTTAATGACCCTGCCAGCATCACCCTTGTTAAAGCCCTTGACTCATTTGAATACCTCTATTAGATCACCTTGCACTCTTCTCATGGTAAATTTCTAAGCCCTTGTATAATTTTGGTCATTCTCTCCTGTACCGATTCTAGTGAATTTATAACCATTCTATAGGATGGAGACCGAAACTGTGCCGCATAGTCAAAGATGGTTCTAACTATCGTCAGATAAAGTTTAATGATTACTTCAACACTTTTGTTTGTGACCGTACTAGCAATAAATCCTAATCCTCTGTTAGTCTTATTCCTGGCACTAATACACGGTTTCCTGAACTTAAGGTCCGGACTCACTAACACTCGTAAGTCCTTTTCACACTCTGTTTTCTTTGATATCGCGTTATCTAAGTGATACCTGGGAGGGTAGATGACGGTGAATGGCTTATCCTTGGCAGCGTTTAAAAAGTCTGGATCATCAAAATTACTCTCCTCTATTTTGTGCATATTAGGATTATCACTGAATCAGAAAGTTATCCGATCAATGGTCGTTGAAGCTGCTGAGAAAAAGACGGCAGATATAAAGAGCGAGTTTCGTGTCTGTTTGGTGTAGTGAAAATTGACTTGCTGTGAGTGTTTTTTTCTTGGTGTTAAATTTCAAACCGTCATGAACGGTAAGAAGCTGATAGTTATAACAGCTGCGAAGCGAGCAACCGGTTTCAAGGTTCGAGTTAATCTGGTGGCTTGCTTGGAGAAATGGGAATCCGTGAACAGCAGTTTTATAATCTAACCAGTGATAATAGTCCCAATGTAATCAAAGTTGGAAAACTCATGCTAAAAGATGCACGCACACACGCACACACACACACACACACACACACACACACACACACACACACACACACACACACACACACACACACACACACACACACACATTTTATAGGTCGGTATCACGGACCAGCATGATAGTAAAATTGTGAAAGGATTGTGAAAAACCGATGGATCATATATCTTGAAGAGATGAACATCCTGATAGACGGTCAGGTTGACTTTAGATCTGGAAGGTCGTGCGTGGCAAACGTTTTAATACTTTACTCGAGAGTGATTGACGTGCTGCAAGCGAGGGAGGGCTTGGTGGACTGTGTGTACCTCGACCTAGAGAAGGCTTTCGATAAAGTCTTTCACAATAGAGTTATGTGGAAATTGAAGCATATTGGAGGACTAAGGCAAACTACTCGAATGGATGAAAAATTCGTGAAGGGAAGGTACACAAGGGAAATGGTAAATAAAATGTCAGGATGAAGAATAGTTACTAGCGGAGTTCCACAAGGGTCAGTGCTCGTACCATTAATCTTTCTTTGTCACTGACATGATGAAGTTCAGGAAGATATGCTAACATGTTCGTAGATGATACAAAAAATCAAGAGAGGAGTGAAAAACGAGGAATGTAGGCTATTGCAAAAAGACCTAGACACTATTTTCGCGTGTAGTCAAGAGTAGAAAATGAATCTCTATACCAAAAAATGCAAAGTACTGAAAATGGGCAATAATTACAAAAGACCATGCCACCTTAAAACTGTTCCTACTTAAGAGGTCATGAAAACTAATTAAGAAAGACTACATATCTAATGGGTGTGAAGAAATAGTTTTCCACATAGATGCATAAATACTTGGAATAGCTTAGAAGGGGGTGTAGCCAAGCTGAAACGATACATGAATTCATATCTAAATATGATAATTAGAAATTAAGGATATAAACTAGGCTGGAGCCGTACATGAAATTGAGGCTAGGTATGATAAATTGGAGAATAGGAGACGGGATCCAACGAGCGTTGCTCCTTTCCTATATACTACAATTAGGTAAATGCAATTAGGTGAATACATAACTAGCCTTGTAAGCTAGGTATGATAGATTGGAAGGTAAGAGATAGGACCCAACAAGTGATTTTCTCTCATGTATACTATGATCAGGCAAATTAGGTAACTACACACGAGCGTAGCTCCTCTTCCCGTAAGATACAACTAGGTAAATACACACACACACACACACACACACACACACACACACACACACACACACACACACACACACACACACACACACACACACACACACATATACACACACACAAACGAAAGTTTCTGATATGGTTGATATTTTCCGTTTACAAGAGTATGACAGTATATATATATATATATATATATATATATATATATATATATATATATATATATATATATATATATTTCAAATGTGAATAAGGAGGTATCTGAAATCCTGTGGTGCATTCAAAACTATGTGTGCAGGCAGCCGAACATACTGAACTTGGACACACTCGATCTAATTTTCTTGACACATT
Source organism: Oratosquilla oratoria (assembly GCF_046742065.1). Classification (NCBI taxonomy): domain Eukaryota; kingdom Metazoa; phylum Arthropoda; class Malacostraca; order Stomatopoda; family Squillidae; genus Oratosquilla; species Oratosquilla oratoria. Next base: position 58,287,340 of record NC_134797.1, read on the forward strand.
TGTACATGCATTTGAAATAAGTCTCAGAAGGAGGGCAAAAAAATATTAGTTCATGTGGTTACAACAACTGAAATCACCTAAAAATATTCAAAGACACAACGAACAAGCAAACTCTTTAATGGAGACCATTTTGAAGAGGTTCTCGTGTTAGGAGGTAAATTAGGAGGTTGAAACGAGGGAGTGGGGTTCTGGAATGGGCTGGGGACTCATGGAATCAGGGTTGGTGAAGAAAGTAGGTGGAAGGTGATGGAGATAGGGAACACAAGTGCAAGAGTGAGGCGGAGGAGGAGAGAGGAAGGAGAGAGAAGGGACGGGGATCAGGAGAGGAATGTGAGGAGGGAGAGTGGTAGAGGAAGGGGGGAGTGCTGACAAGGAGAAATGAAGAAGTGTGAGATTTGGCGCCTCCGCTACGTAGATTGGCGGAGAAGCGGAGGATAAGGCGAGAAGTGAGGGAGCAGGGAAAATAGAAAGATGAATATATATATATATATATATATATATATATATATATATATATATATATATATATGTACAACACTGAATGGGTCCCAGTGAACAGATATACAATTTTATCAACCACAATACACTTTAATTGTAAGCTATCAACATCGAGCAACTCGCGGAGGCCAGCATGCAGAAATTGAAACGTGGTACGGCCAAGGACTCGAACCAGGGCTAGCACGTGACAAATGTTAGGGACTTAGCCGATTGCGCCAAAAAGATAGATAGCCCTGGTTCAAGTCTTTGGCCGTACCACGTTTCATTTTCTGCATGCTGGCCTCCGCGAGTCGCTCGATGTTGATGGCATAGAATTAAAGTGTATTGTGGTTGGTATATATATATATATATATATATATATATATATATATATATAATATGAAATAGGAAGAAAAAGAAAATATATTAAAAATGAAGAGACGAATAAACAGTCTCTGAGTGCTGTGAATATTTGCTTATAATGAAAACTATTTTTTCTACATGCAGCAAAAATGGCGTACATCACACAAATAAGCTACAATAAATCACATACGAGACCAGACAAAGTATATAGCAATCTAAAGTCAAGTGCTAGAAAGACAAAGCGTCCTTGTATTTCCATGTCATTGGAATGCACACAGGTATCTTCTCTTTCCACAACTCTCTGACTCTCACTAACTTCAAATGAAGATGATTTGGCCACTTTTCCTTCTCCGGGGCGAGATTTTGTGAATAATCTATTTTGTTTTATATTTTGACTTTTGAACTATTTTTTTCTTCTAAATATGAATAAAGAAGTTCAACGCAAAGACTTCCTTCATTTGTTTCTTCACTTTCCTGTTTTCTCTTTCCCAAAGAGTGACCATATTCATTGAATCTTGCCACTGAAAATATTTTGGATAGAAAGGAACTGAATATAAATTATTATGTCTCGTAAAAGTTGAAGTCACATTTATAAGTTTCAGAGAAACATTGACCATGAGAAAAAAAAAGAGAGATAGAGAGAGAGAGAGAGAGAGAGAGAGAGAGAGAGAGAGAGAGAGAGAGAGAGAGAGAGAGAGAGAGAGAGAAAGAGATTTATATAGATAAATAGATGGATAGAGATTGATATAGATAAATAGATGGATAGAGAGAGAGAGAGGGAATGATTCAACCTCACATCTAGGAGGAAGAGACTGAAGACTTCAATTGGAAAAGAAGGATAGAGTGGCTTTAAGTTCCAGATGACTCCAAAACAGTGAGGCAAATCACCCATTTTCTACAGAAGTAGATAAAACCGAAATGTAGCTGGCAATGAAGTTATGGAAAGTCTTAATTTCACACGGAAAGATAAGATTTCAAAGAGTCTTTTTTTAGTGGCAGTATAGATATGAATTTCTAATTTGATATCTTATCAAACAGAAAATATGTGTTATTGAAGCTGCTGAAGAGGGGATCAATCAGTATATATTTGGTAAGTGCTGATGGGGAAGAATTTTGGTTTTGAAAGTTTTCAAAAATGTGTCTTCTTTGGCCCATTTGCCTCGGTAACATGTAAGAGCTTTTTTCCTACCTTTTTAGACTTGTATATGGTAGGTGAGCCATTTCAGTAAACATGTGTTAATTATAAGATATCTTGTTAGTCATAGTTTCGTATTCATTTCGTATTTGTATTTTTTAGGAGTAGCTTGAGTTTGATAGTTTTATCGCCTTAGTTCAGTTTTTTGGGTGTCTGGACAGGTTTTTGGTCCAGATTAATCGGCAAAGGATCTGGGAGGGGGAAGATCTCTTTATGTAAGAACACTGATCCACGTGGGAGGAACAAATCTTGGTTAGGGGAGTTGTGTGGGCTGAGAAAATATTATATTTCATAAAAAAAGTGAGGGTAATGGGAAGTCTCAAATCTCAATGGCAAACTAAATGAATAAAAGCTGAGGTGACTGATATTTCATGGTGAAATTCATCAACAGTTGGTGTTCCTCGTCAAAATCATCCATCTTCTCGTCTTTTCTTTTTATTTTTTCTACCTGACAACTTCTCTTGTTTCTTTACCTTTTCTCCTCCTATAGTCCTCTACCCCTCATCATGTTTTAGGTAATCTACATATTTCTCTCATTACAGCATTGTTCTTGTTCACCTTACTCTGTTTTTTTTTCTATACCTCCTTCCTTGTTTCTTATATAACGCTAAGTGGTTCTCTCTCTCTCCTCTCTCCCTCTCTCTTTTTCAACATATTATTTCACATTTCTCTGAGCTCTTTTTCCCTTTCTTATGCATGGGCCTCTCGTTTCTACTACCACTTGTTTCATCGTACAATTGAATTTTTTCTCTCTATTTTTTTTTTTTTATAAAATCTCTTTGCTCCTATTCATTTTCCATAACTGGGTTTTCATTCACTTTCTGCACCATCTTTTTTTTTATATTTTTCCTTCTTTTTTCACTCTTATCTTTCTTTTCTTCCTTGTCCTCAATTTGCTCTCTCCTTCCTTCACCTCTTCCTCCTCGGATTTCTCCTATTCCCTCGTTCTCACCGTGTTTCTTTATAATTTCCTTTCTCCCATCTTCCCCTTCTTCCACCCCTCCTTTTCCTGCAACAATCTCCCTTATTCTATTTTTCATGTGGTTAGTACAACATTATCTTTGCACCGAGTAGCCTAGTTCGATTCTCTACGGTGTCCAAGGTCTTCTTCCTTCAATATTTCGTAGGTCAACAGTTTACCTCACAAATCCCATTGATCCCAAAGCCCCAATCCGTCCCAAAAATCCCTCACCGACTTTTCGTCTTCGTCTTACATTCCATCATTTGAACCGCCCAGAAACCGCGGCGGCACCGCATAGTCAAGGAAAATCTACGCGGTTATGCGTGAACGCCTCCAGTGACTTGCATTGTAATTAAACCGACGCGGTTCAAACCACGGTGGTTGAAGCCGCTAGTGTAAACAAGGCCTTTTTATGGTTGTACCAAAGTGCGTTCATTTTAATCTGGCATAGATATGTTTGAGCTGAAATATGATATCGTCATCTGGAGTCGCAATCTGGGTGAATGCATGTAATAACCATCCCTTTGTTCATAGGTTGATTTTCCTCAGCTGAATAAAACCGCCTAGGAACTACAATTCAATGAAATATAAAGATTAAGAATCAGTGAACAAAATCTCCTAAACCTTCAATTTTGTCTTTTGCTGTTTTCAAGTTTTCTCTGAAGATTTTTGTTCAAGAGCTACATGGTCTTTGAGTGAGACTTTTCCCCAAAAAAGTCTTTTAGACAAGATTTCAGGGAAAGGTCAGAGTCGAGCACAGCCTTTACTGCGTTCTGGAACAGAGGGGCATCCCAGCCAGTTTTACTGGTTTAGAGTTAAACACGGATGTATAGAGAAGAGGCTTACGCCTTTCACGATCCGTGCTTAACTTGAAACCAGTAAAAATGGCGGGGATGCCCCTCTGTTTCAGAACGCCTTTGGCACCTCCTCCCCTCGATGTCAAAGGGGATTATGATCTATTTCGACGTCCCATTTGTGCTGGGTGGTGCTTTTTCTTCTACTCTATCTCATCCTAGGCAGTCTGTTGATCTTGATTCTCCTGCTCCTTCCGTCCAACGTGCCACGTTTTCTTTTATGGTGCCTGTTGACAGGCTATTACACATATACTCGTGGAACCTCATCAGTAGTAATGGATTTAGTTTATCCTTTCCGTACCGGGTGGTAGACTTTATTCTTTTTGCTGCCCGCCCGGTTATCTGATTCATTTCCGACTCGCCCATTTGGTAGTAAGTGGGTTATGGCCTATATGTATTAACCCCATTCATGCTGACTGGTACTTTCTCTTTCATTCTGGCCATTGGGA
>NC_134797.1:58296638-58301638 GCF_046742065.1 Oratosquilla oratoria
CCCTTAATACTCACATCCAATTTGCTGCCATCCTCTCTCATTGTACGTTTCATCACCTTACTTTTACCCACATTTATTTTCAACTTCTTTCCCCACACACCCTCTCAATCTCTGTTTCCAACCTCCCCAATCGTGTCTGTATATGTGTATATAATTATGTTTGTACTGTATATATACATATGTATATATATATATATATATATATATATATATATATACATACATACATACATATACCAAGGCTTCTTCCCCCTTACAAGGGGGGTAGCCAAAAAGAAAAAGGCATAAAATCATTCCCACCCATTCCATCCCTGAATACACTCCACACCCCTCCACCCTCCCTCTTATCTGAGCACGTCCTGGATGACGGGTCATCCCTGCACCTTGTCCACTGCCCTGGGTCAGAAGCAGTGTCGCAAGACACAGCACATCCACAGCAAGGCCGCTTCATTAAATCGGCGACCCCCCCCCCCTCTCCGTCCCCCCATTGCATAAAAGGAGAGGACGGGGAGAAATCCCTTCGGGCTGCGTCAAATTTTGCTCACACATACTACCTCACTGCCCATCCCCCCGCCCATTCCACCTCATGCAATCACAACATCATCCATATATAACCATTCTCCATTCACCCCTGTCTTCTGTCCTCTCCCTTCCTTCCTCAACAGACATTCCCCTCTTCCCCAAAGCCCCCTTCACCCCATCCATCCACCTCATCCTAGGACGTCCCCTCATGTTCACTCCCTCCACATCTGCCTTCCATACCTCTTTTACTAGTCTTTCTTCACTCATTCTTTCCATGTGTCCAAACCATCCTAATATTCTTTCATCAACCCTATCTCCCAGCTCCTTTTCCACCCCCGTTCTTCTCCTCACCTCCTCATTTCTCACTCTATCTAGCCTAGTAACCCCCACCATACTTCTCAGACACCTCATCTCAAACACATTCAAACTCCTTCTCTCTTCCTCTCTTATGTTCCATGTTTCTGCCCCATACAGTGCTGTTGGCACAATCACTCCTTCATACAGTCTCCTCTTAGTATCCATTCCCAAATGTCTATTCCTCATTACACTCTTTAATCCACCAAGGCATTTACTCGCTTCTCTCAATCTACATTCTACCTCCACCTTCACTCCACCTTTTCCTGCCACATTTGCACCCAAGTATCTAAAACTATCCACTTCCTCCAGTCGCTCTCCCTTAATGCTCACTTCCAGTCTACTGCCACTTTCACCTCTTGTACATCTCATCACCTTACTTTTACATACATACATATACCAAGGCCTTTTCCCCCTTCCAAGGGAGGTAGCCAAAAAGGGAAAGGCATAAAAACACTCCCACCCATTTCATCCCTAAATACACTCCACACCCCTCCCACCCTTCCTCTCATCTGAGCACCTCCTGGATGACGGGTCATCGCTGCACCCTGCCCACCGCCCTGGGTCAGAAGCAGTGTCGCAAGACACAGTACATCCACAGCAAGGCCGCTTCATTTAATCGGCGACCCCCCCTCTCCGTCCCCCTTTGCATATAAGGCGAGGACGGGGAGAAATCCCTTCGGGCTGCGTCAAAAATTACTCACACATACTACCTCACCCCCCATCCCCCCGCCCATTCCTCCTCATGCAGTCACAACATCATCCATATACAACCATTCTCCACTCACCTCTGTCTTCCGTCCCCTCCCTTCCTTCCTCAACAGACATTCCCCTCTTCCCCAAAGCCCCCTTCACCCCATCCATCCACCTCATCCTAGGACGTCCCCTCATGTTCACTCCCTCCACATCTGCCTTCCATACCTCTTTTGCTAGTCTTTCTTCACTCATTCTTTCCATGTGTCCAAACCATCCTAATATTCTTTCATCAACCCTATCTCCCAAATCCTTTTTCACCCCTGTTCTCCTCCTCACCTCCTCATTTCTCACTCTATCTAACCTAGTAACCCCCACCATACTTCTCAGACACCTCATCTCAAACACATTCAAACTCCTTCTCTCTTCTTCTCTTATGTTCCACGTTTCTGCCCCATACAGTGCTGTTGGCACAATCACTCCTTCATACAGTCTCCTCTTCGCATCCATTCCCAAATGTCTATTCCTCATTACACTCTTTAAACCACCAAGGCATTTACTCGCTTCTCTCAATCTACATTCTACCTCCACCTTCACTCCACCTTTTCCTGCTACACTTGCACCCAAGTATCTAAAACTATCCACTTCCTCCAGTCGCTCTCCCTTAATGTTCACTTCCAGTCTACTGCCACTTTCACCCCTTGTACATCTCATCACCTTACTTTTACCCACATTTATCTTTAGCTTTCTTCTATCACATACTCTCCCAAACTCTGCCACCAGCTTCCTCAATCCCTCCTCTGACCCTGCCACAAGCGCAGTGTCGTCCGCAAACAACAGCTGGCTCACCTCCCACTTTTCTCCATTTTCTTTAACCATCTCCAATCCCTGACTCACTACCCTAGCATTCACCTCTCGCACCACCCCATCCATGTATAAGTTGAAAAGCCAGGGCGACATAACGCATCCTTGACGAAGTCCCACCTTTACTTCAAACCACTCACTCTCTCCATTTCTAATCCTAACACATGCTCTACTACTCTCATAAAAACTCTTGACAGCTCCCAAAAGCTTTCCTCCTATCCCATAAATCTGCATAACCTCCCACAGTGCCTTTCTGTCTACCCTATCATAAGCCTTTTCCAGATCCATAAAAGCCCAAAAAACATCCTTTCCCTTTCCTATAGCTTTCTCACATATCTGTCTTACCACAAAGATCTGATCTACACAACCTCTAACCATCCTAAAACCACACTGTTCCTCACCAATTACTCCTTCTGTTCCTCTCCTAATCCTCTCAATTAAGATCCTCCCATACGCCTTCCCTACTACACTCAACAGGCTAATCCCTCTGAAATTACTACATTCACACTTGTCCCCTTTTCCCTTGTAAAGAGGAACTATACAGGCACTACTCCAGTCCTCCGGTACTCTACCCTCTCTCCAGCAAACATTAAATAACCTCACCAACCAGTCCACCATCACTGACACCTCCCTTTTTCAGACATTCTGCATGACATCCATCCAGACCAGGTGCCTTACCTGCTTTCATCATCTTTACAACTGCCTTCACCTCATCCTTCCTTATTTCTCCTCCATTCTCCTCACTCATCACTCTCATTTTCTTCGCATTTCCCACTGCAGCTATCTTTCCTTCCCTATCCTCCTTCACATTCAGCAACTCCCTAAAATATTCTGCCCATCTTCCCCTCACTGCCATCTCTTCCATTATCAACTCTCCATCTGTACCTTTTACCTTTTCTTCCCTACTTGATTCGCCTCCTCTTCCTCTCTTAATTTCTTTCCAAAACATCTTTTTATTACTTTCAAAATTTTCTGTCATACTCCTACCCCATTTCACCTTACTTTTACCCACATTTATCTTTAGCTTTCTTCTATCACATACTCTCCCAAACTCTGCCACCAACTTCCTCAATCCCTCCTCCGATCCTGCCACAAGCGCAGTGTCGTCCGCAAGCAACAGCTGGCTCACCTCCCACTTTTCTCAATTTTCTTTAACCATCTCCAATCCCTTGCCCACTACCATTGCATTTACCTCTCGCACTACCCCATCCATGTATAAGTTGAACAGCCAGGGCGAAATAACGCATCCTTGACGAAGTCCCACCACTCAAACCACTCACTCTCTCCATTTCCAATCCTGACACAAGCTCTACTACTCTCATAAAAACTCTTGATAGCTCCCAGAAGCTTTCCTCCTATCCCGTATATCTGCATAACCTCCCACAGTGCCTTTCTGTCTACCCTATCATAAGCCTTTTCCAGATTCATAAAAGCCCAAAAAACATCCTTTCCCTTTCCTATAGCTTTCTCACATATCTGTCTTACCACAAAGATCTGATCTACACAACCTCTACCTGTCCTAAATCCACACTGTTCCTCACCAAATACTCCTTCTGTTCCTCTCCTAATCCTCTCAATCAAGATCCTCCCATACGCCTTCCCAACTACACTTAACAAGCTAATCCCTCTGAAACTACTACATTCACACTTGTCCCCTTTTCCCTTGTAAAGAGGAACTATACAGGCACTCCTCCAGTCCTCCGGCACTCTACCCTCTCTCCAGCAAACAATAGATAACCTCACCAGCCAGTACACCATCACTGTACCTCCCTTTTTCAGACATTCTGCATGGCATCCATCCAGACCAGGTGCCTTACCTGCTTTCATCATCTTAACAACTGCCTTCACCTCATCCTTCCTTATTTCTCCTCCATTCTCCTCACTCATTTTCTTCGCATTTCCCACTGCAGCTATCTTTCCCTCCCTATCCTCCTTCACATTTAGCAACTCCCTAAAATATATGTGTGTATAATGTGTGTGTGCGTGTGTCTATGTATCTATGTATGTATGTATGTTCCCTATGGTCCTCTTATTTAGTTGGTTATATTCTGATCATAAATTAACTTCATTGTAGAATGACTCTTTTTTCAAATTATGAAACTGTCCTTCCTTTTTTCGACAGATATGCAGCTTTTTTCACGACATTTCACTTGAACGCGATGGTCACTATTACAACTGTTCTCATGTTAAGTATTAGAATGTTGGTACTCCTTGTAGAATATCTCTTTGTAGCATTCATTCATTTTCTTTAAGTTGTAAACTTTACATTTCATAACTTAGACAAAGTAAATGCACAGTTTCTTCTTGCTTCTTGGGAATCTGAATACTGTTACTTGGAACAACAACCAAGAGAATTGTCCGTTTGTCGGCCTCTTGGGATTTTCATTTTCTTCAGTTCATAAAAGTCACAGCTGGCATATTCTAAATGTGTCATATTGTGACATCACCAAGTAAGTTCTTATCTTAGCTTATCTTACCCAGGCTACGGTTAAGAATACAGACTTTAGGTCACAAGTAAGGATGGCGGTTGCATCTTTATTGTATCAACAAGAGCGCTACAATAACAA
>NC_134797.1:58309138-58321638 GCF_046742065.1 Oratosquilla oratoria
TTTTTTGTATTTGCATATGAAGAAAAAAGGTGAGTGTGTTTTGGAAGAACTATATTGGTAGAGGAATATTTTTGTCTACTGTGGCAGTGGAAGAGATCGAAGAGGAAGACTAGCATCTGGAAGAAAGTTTGAGGTGGTGTTGGAAGAAGAGAAGTGTTCTTGGCTTCATGTTGACAACTCAAGGCGTAGAAGAGACTATATCGTGCGAGAGTCTCTCCTCGTATGGCGGCGTTCAGGATGAGCGCTCGCTGTGCAATCAGTCCCAAAATTCAACAGGAGTAGGCTCCGAGGTCAAAAACTTTTGAATAAGGAATTACCTGATTGGAGTCAACATCAGGGTCATTATTTTAGGCGTGAGGTTTATGTTCCGAATTTTTCTTTATCTTCGACACAAGATTTTGCAAGTTCTGTTGTGGAATTGATACAATTTGATTAGTTGTATTGTTTTTATGAGGTGGACCTTGAAGCGAACTCGTCTGTGATTTGTTGGTCGAATTGCAATTGACAAATTGGGTGCAAGGGCAAATCAATATATGACTGGGCATTCGCCAAGAATTTCAGGCAGACCTTAGTTACAACCAGGCAGACTGAATTACAAACAGGAATTGATTTTCATTACAATAAATTGAACAGAAATAAGAAAAAATGAAAATATATCCATTGCCTCTAGAGTTGATCTAACATACATAGAAATGACGTGGTTTGAACTCTAGGCGTGGCACAGCCACGTCCTGTATCTTTGATTTCATAACAGAGACCATGTTCGACTTCTTTGGCAGGATGAGGGCGAGCGGCGTGACGCGTTCTTCCTTGACGACGCGGCCGGCCAAGAAGGGTACACGTAGCACGCCCCTCCTCTCGTCCTCCTCTCTCTTCTCTTTCTCTTCTCTCTTTCCCAGAAATCTCTCCAGTCTATGCAATAAGCACAAGTCCAAGTACACACACGTGTACACGTACACACATGCACACAGAAACACATATGCACACACATGCACACAGAAACACACACACAAACACACGTACACACGCACGCACACACACGCACGCACACACGCGCACACACGCACACACACGCACGCACACATGCACACATACATAAAAGAAAAAGCACCCGCTCAAAGTAGTCGAACAGTCGTTTGCATAATTCAACATCGGGTACGATACACAGCATGCTCTGCTACATCATGCCCAATGCAAAGCCCTATCCTTCTCTACACTACACACCAACCAGCACAACTCTACACTCTGCCATATGGCATTTCCGAGCAGGGCGGGGCGGTGCGGGGCAGTGTAGGTCACTATTGGAGGCTGGGGCTGCACCACCGCTGCCACCGCTGTCGCTCCCGCCGCTGCTACCACTTGTTCTCCCGCCAGACACTCGGAACACAACATCCGGGTACTGGCGCCGACGGATGCCACCAGAGAGGTAACACTTCGATGGGCGGTAAGCCCAGGACTATTGCACATTACAAATACGTCAGCGCCCAGTCAACTCCTCCTCCTCCTCCTCCTTCTCCACCATCATCTTTCATTCCATCTCTTCCTTTACTCTTTCCTCCCTCTCCGCCTCGCTCATCTCTCCTCTTTTCTCCTCAACTTCAGCTTGGCTCGATCTAGTTCAGTTCATTGCGTTATGACTGAGTTCCATTTGACCATTTGTGAACAAGCCTTGCTCCTCGAATGACTCATTACGTCATTACCATCATCATTGCTACCACCTGGGCGTGACTGCAATGCTAGAGTGGGTACGGACAGTGGGCAACAGGCATATGGCAGGGTAGTTACTGGGTAAGAACAAACACTAGGTGCTCTAAGGTAGTGGTTTGGTAGCTGAGTGCGGGAACACAGATTTATCCTTGCCTTGTCAACACATTCTACACTTTCGTAGGAGGACGAGGGAAGTAAGGAGAAGGAGGGTGGGAGGAAATGTGTGGTGGGGCGACAAAGGAAGGGAAGGGAGGAAGGGACGAAGGGTAATATGGGCGACATCATGAGCCAAAGTGCAGCGCGAAGAGCAGGGGACGTATATCACATCTACCGCAAAATCAAAGACCCAAACCGAGACAGTTCTCAGGGGAATGTGGCAAATTTCTTCGGGGAGGGAATTGGGGAGGGAGGAAGGGGAGGGTGAGTGAGCGAGGGGTTCGGCATAGTAATCTCTGTGTTCTGGTCGGCCGCCTTAATGCAGATGCAACCATTTCTAGTCTAGTAATTCACTAATAAAAACAATATCTATTTATGGGTGAGCGGAAGTGCCTACGCACATGAAGACAAACCAGAGGGAATGAGGGGATGGAGCGAGCAGAGGTTTAGCTGGTAGGCGGAGTAAGTGGGGGAGCAGGAAGAGCAGGTAAATGAAGAGGAGAAAGAAAAGGAGTGGCTGGAGTACGACCTTAGATACAGGCCGGGTTAAGGTGTTTGGTATAGAACATTGTGAAATGTATTATAACTTTTGAAGGCGATTAGGCGTCAGGTACACTCAGGGGATGGACTGAGGAAATGGGGGTACTGTGGTGCTAGGAAGGGTCGTGTAACTTCCTTTAGTGATCATGAAAGTTACATCAAAAGAACCCTTGGTCAATAAAAGCTGTGGTTATCATGTAGAGGTGGAGTAATGTCATGTCGCGTGATGTCAGACACTGGAGTAGTGTTTTAAATTATGGTATCGGATAATGAAGGCAGTCAGACCATGTGCTGTCGGGGAATGGAATCCTGTCATATTATGTGAGGCCGCACCTACGTGCCTCCTAATATGCCGAAGTGATAGGCTCTGTTGTGCTGTAAACCGAAGTCTTGATTCACAAACAAATCAGGACCCATGAATCAGCCCTTAGATATTGGGTTTCCAACTTTCACATAAATTTTTATTTGGGTATCAGGACTAAGTTGTCTCACAGTTAGTCCCCAATATATAACAAAGACAGAAGTCCTCCTGTAGAATTGATTTGCATCACAGCCTTGCTGTGGAACAAAATTGAAACGTGTCGTAGTGGTGTCCAATGAAAATATCCAACATTGCCTTTTTGTCTTCGCGTCGCTTGTCATAGATATGACGGATGAAAAATTGGCGATTTGTAGGCTGCCGAGTATTATCATGTCTTGCAATAGGGGAAGAAAAACTCTGTATTACTTAAGTGTTTCATCACAACTTAAGTGTGTATCAGGAAAATGTGATACCTCATTCACGTACGGCATCTGGACGAAGGTTGTGATCAAATTGAAGTAGAACCATAGGCGATGGCAGTGGGTAAATTCATTGTGTACCATTCGATGTAGAAATATATGATATGGGTGGACTTCTACGGTAATTATCTACCCTCCTGGTCTCCTGGAAGTGTTTTTATTTTGCGACTAACATACAACGAAGATAAAGCATGTTCTTGTCAGTAGTTATGAACCGAATAAGCATGCAAAGGTGAATTAACCATTCCAGGACATAACGTATTGCATCGATGTTTTAATAAAATCTAAAACGGTTCCACACGATTTTGTTATAGTGGCTTCTCAGTTGTTATCCATAATTTGAATGACTTAATGTGCAACGTCATATTTCAGTATTTATCTACAATGCACAAGATAAGAGGTGTTTTACTAAATTCTGATCAATGCATTACCACAGCCTGAAATATCCCTTTAGTAGAACTCCTTAGCTCATGGACTTGTTTGGAGGCGTGCGGTTGAGTGCCCGGTGTGGGTGGAAGGTCTTCAGGACTGTGGAACAAGCTTTTCGGTGTTCATGAACTATAATGGAAGTGTCTGCAGCCCATAATGTGGATGTGCTGTGTCTTGCTGCATTGCCTCTGACCCAGGGGAGTGGGCGAGGTGCAAGGATGACTCGTCATCCAGGAGGAGCCAAGAAAAGAGGAAGGGAGGGGTGGTGAATGGGAGTGGAGTATGTGGAGATGAAATGGGTGGGAATGGATTTATACTTTTTGACTTTGGCTATTTCCTTTGTAAGGGAGAATAAGCCCTTGGATTATGTATGCATATATTTGTGCATATCTGCATCCCTTGTAGAAACAATAGAGGCATGAACGTTTATCTTCATCTAGTGAGTGTTTGCCGAAAAGGAACAAAAACTGCGTCTGACAAGGTGTGATTCGCTCTGTTAAAGGTTGAACCTAGAACAATCTTAAATATTTGGATGTTTTCCATAATTACTTCATAGAAATATGTTTATTATTGTTTTTTAAGGAAGAGGTCAGCAGTGGTGCATCTATAAAGATATCATATCCACAATTTCTCATGGCATGAACCAGAATGAAATGTTCAAGGGATGTCATCGTACTGTAAGTGTTAATTAAGACAGTCTTAAGCCATTCAACAAGGAGATACGTTTAGCTGAAAGGAATCGTCTGGTACTACCTATAATGAAAACCCTTCCATCGCTGTTCTGGGAGATCTAGTAAAGATGGGCTCGAAAGAGATTGGCACCTGCTCAGGTCACTAAATTTGAGGAACGGCATCCACAGTTTGCAGGCTTCCCTCTCTCATTAGTGTCACTCAGAATACCAACACCTGGTGGTCATGCTAAAGAAGTCGTCATTCTGAATTAAACCGGTGGCATTAACCCTTCCATTGATATGGGGCACCTTCGGGATTTTGCCAAACTATCACGAGACGGTTGAGGGTCAGAGGTCGCCCAGAAATGGAGGCCAATCGAGCCCCCATTTTAAATCAAATTTAATTTCAACTGAATAAAATTTTCTGGATAAAAACCGGATAAGTGCCTCGTTCGAGTGAAGATGTTGATTACAGTTCGCGGTGTCAAAGGTAACGGCACTTACGTCATAAAACATGATAACACTCCCTAGCAACGGGTGATGGGATGTATTTGCGTCGCTGAAGCGTTTCACTGTCAACCTAGCTGTGAGCTTCGCACCCCTATCTTTTGTTAATTCATATGGCCTTGTATTGCAGAAAATGTAATAAGATACGAAAGAGACACTTGGTAAGCTTAGTGTATCTACAGTTATGGAGAAATCAAATTTAGGCGTAGGAAGGGAAGTATTCGTGGATAAGCATCTGAGATGAGGCACTGTCAATGTATATGACGCACGTGCTCGTCAGATTAATGTTATAGGCCTGTGTGTGGATAGTGTGCGACCCACTTGGGTATAAACGCCCTTGATTATACGACCGCGGTTTCATTTTCCATCAATGTTGTAGTCGCACATTAAGACTACAACATTACATTGTAAAAGACAGGTTGTACTGAACTGGCTTAAAATGCCAGTTTTTGAGTAAAATATTCTTAGATTGTTTGGGGTTTTAAATGGGTCTCAAGTAGCTGGAAGAGGGATCTTGTTTTAAGGCATTATATGACGCTATAGTTTTAGGAATTGGTACCGAAAAATAATCTCTCATAATGCATAACCAGAATACTAAAGGCGTGTTGTGTCAGAAGACTCGTGCAAATCGACAGCGTGAAATTTATGGTGGAGTTAAAGGAGTCACAGGCTTAATGTGCATCAACTTGACCTTCCGAATGTCCTTGATAAAAGAAAAAAGAAGAAAAAGAAAATCAAACGTACGTGAGACCAGCTGGAAACAGCTTCCACCCTACAGTAATTGTGTGGCTCTTGTAATGGTGTGAGAGCTTCGCGTTGGTAAAATGGTTAAGTGTAAATGTTTAGCAGTGTGATATTTGGCGGGAAGCGCAGGAGAAGCCTTTTCGCACAAAGGATTTCACACGAAAATGGGTGTGGTATGGTACTTTCCATGGTTCGTAATTGTCTGTATCATTAGATAAGTCACGAAACGGGTTTTTAGGAAGAATTGTTGTATGGGAGCAATACTACCGCGAATTTATCTTTTAGAAGACCTGTTCATCAGGGATCATATTTGCCGGGAGGTGATTTAGGTGCACTTAGATGTCTTCCTGGTGAGGAAAATTCATACGTATTACGTCACTGCGTAAAAGGGGTTCTTGGCAAGGGAAAGCTTTGAAGGAGCAGTTGTTAAGAGGACCTTTTCATCGAGTCAGTGCCTGTATCATGAGAGCTTCGCATCCCAGTTACACTGCAAGGTCTTGCTGGTGAAGCCTGCCGTGAAATCGTCGCACAGGAAATTGCTAACTGACACTGACGTGCACTGTGGATGAAAGGGTTAACCGTTTGCTTTACGGACTGTGTAGTGTATGTGTGGTTCGAGAGAGTGGGTCATGGGGGTGGAAAAGGCTGGTTCAAGGTTAGGAACCATGAGACGTGCTAATTATAGTTGGAGGAGAATAGGCAAAAGCAGGGAAGCGTTGGATATTTGCTCGGGCTAGTTGTGCGTTAGTATGAAAAACATCTTGTAGCAGGTCGTGTCAAGAGCTATGTGCATTTTCCATTCGAGTCTTAAAGTGAAAGCAGAGTAGATACGAACAGGGAAGCAGTGAATAGTAGAGGTATGCTTTGTTGTATTTGTGCGTTAGTATGAAAAGTCTTGCAGCAGAACCGCGCGCGGTCAAAAACCTTGTCAAGACTTTTGTGCATTTTGCATTTATTGGTCATTGTTCCTATGTCCTATGGCATCCGTTTTGTGGTACCACCACTGCAGAGTAATCAACACGTAGAGCTTTTTGCGAGCGTGTCTTCATCATTGGGTGGTAAAGCTAAAACAGCGCTGTGCATTTCTACGGACAGCACGTGTTGGCACACGGATAATTGACTGGCAATTTTGGGAGAGCGATCGTGAATACTGGCGATAGCTAAGGGCATAGCATCAACTAGGATAGCTCGTGGGAATGTGGCGAGGTGTTTGGCAGAAGACAGTAACACTCCAGAAAAGCGCGATCATTACTTGGGGGAGTTTGACATCAACATCACAGCCACCTTCTGGAAATGCGTTACTTCTCAACACCTGGTTGATGACGTGGTCGTTTCCTTATTAGTGTGTGAAAGTACTGGACCAATAATTAATTGGCAGTATGGTAACCCACAACCGACAAAGGATAAGTATATATCCTGTTTTGATACTTCCTTATGGAAGGTACGAACAATTGCGTTTGTAGTATAATTCAATTACTGTCTACAATGAGAGGGAGGAGGAGAAAGTGAGATAGAAACAGAGAGACAGAGCAAGAATTACCTATGTTAATAAAACTGCGCAGGAAGCACCGTATCATGTGTCACGTACAAGTGGATACGCACGGCTATTTCTGCGTTGCTTTGTTTAGGTCTTTGGTGTGCCTCAGGCAGCCAGGGCAAGTTGGTGTCGCCATTGGTCGCCTGGGATTGAAACCGGGTCCACACGTTGGTTGTACCAAAATTGCTCAGTCGGTCGTGAACATCCCGTGCCTGTGCCTTTTCGTATATATATATTTTTTTCAATCGGGACCCTCATCTTCCCGTCCAATCTACAAACTGTATCAAATGCATTGCCCTTTCACCTGAAGGGGGAACGGGCGTTGTATTAGTGTAGTCCTTCGATTGAGTGTTGTTAACACACTTAGTACGGGCTATCTTATACCTCAATTTATATTTCCTTGTTCCCACCGATTCATGTGTTGCATGATTCATATGGAGCTAGTCAAGCTTACCAGTATTACAAACAGATCAATTTGTCCTCACTGGCTTGGTGCAGTCTTGTTTCAACTGTTGCTCAAGGTAGCTAGTTAATGTCTAGTTATTTTCTCCTGCAGGAGTTTGGGATGACAGATTTTATGTCCTTGCTTTTGTTATGGCTAGCTCGTATACCGCGTTCGCTACTTTTGTGTGTATTTGACCTTGGCTCGTTAGTAACCTAACAAGGCAATATTCTGAGCAGCTTTTCATCCAGGGAAACAGCGTCCTTACCAATGTTTCAGCCTCCTGATGCATATGAGCACTTTCTTCAGACTCGTCACTACCCTACTCCCAAGCAAGGGAAAATGAGAAACCTGTGGTAGGACAAAGTCCTGTCATTTGCGATGAGCCACTTTGGGGAGGGGGGCGACGTGCCTCCCTGTCTGGCCAGTGCTGTCGATAACCAACGCGACAAACCTGGAGCAAGTCCCGGGACTCGAACTCACGACCACTTGCTCATAAGTTCAAGACTGTATCCACTGCGTTACCACGCAGCCCATTGTGTTCAGACTATTCAAACGAAACACTCGTAAATAAGGCAATACATGGTTTATTGCCCTCGAACAATATCACAAACGGTTCCCCAAAGTAGGACAGTGTCACCTTTGTCATAAGTTATATGAAAATGCTTTGTGCTCTTGCCAGCTATGAGGCTATTAGAATGATCATCACAGAACTTGAAGAACACTCCAGTTCTGTATTATATTATCAACATTAGTTGTTAAAGAAACGATGGCTCGGATGACTGCTCTGCTTGAAAAAGCGACCTCATTTTCGCTACATCTAAGCAGTTAGTGTGTTTAATCGCTGTAAGTTTGTTCGATTATGCTAAAAGCTACACGGTTTACAGAATCATGAAGACAATCAAAGTTATGAGAGTCTCATTACAAGAATCTTTTAATAAATTTGAAAGCCTCATTAGACGTGAACTCTAGTAGACTCAATAATCATGCAATAGAGAATGACCATGATGTTTTGATATATCATTGTATATAGGGTCGGATGGGATCTAGCTTATTGTGAAGACTTATGTACAAGTTCCATTAGATTAGTAAGCGGGAACATTTATCGTCGAGGGACAAACGGAGGAGCTTATGAAAGACAGCGAAAGGACGCAAAACCAGGTGGACACTGGTAGGTAAAGGGAATTTCAGTCTCTCTCGTTTTAATCTAGAGCAGCAGACTTAGAAACAGGCCGCGACGGTTATCCTAATAGTGACATGATTTCTGCCAAATTTTCGAAGATGCATTGCAATACCAAGGCCTGGGCGATAGTGGCATATAAAGGGGATATCAGTCACGTTATTCTAGGACTGCATATAGAGAAAGTCGCGACTGTCATCCTAATGGTAAGAATATTTATACAGACAATCGAAGACGTACTGTACTAGTTTCCTCGAGGACAGATATTGTATTAATACTAAAGATTTAGTTACCTTATAGTGAACGTTATTTGCCAGCAGAAATTACTACTGACATATATACATCAAACAAATACTATAGTTCGTACATAGAAACATAGACACATCTATACACACATGTATACGTGCATATATACTACATACATAAATACATGCTTGCATACATATATACATACATGCATACATATATACATACATTCATACAACATACATGATTTACGTGCATACATATATGCATACACACATACATACAAACGCACATATCCATACACACACACAGATATACATATATTCATACAAACACACATACATACATTCATACTATATACATATATATATATATATATATATACATATATATATATATATATATATATATATATATAATACGTACATTCATTCATACGTACAGGCATACATAAATACATACATTCATACATGCATACATACGTACGTAGATCAATACAAAGATACATGCATACATGTATGCATACATAAATGCATACATACATACGTACATACATACACACGTATACACCTACGAAAATGTATACATACAGATATAGATGAATATATAGATATAGGCTCTGTGCATCGTGGGATGCTTTGGGATTTGACGATCCGTGTAATTCCTGCAAGGATTTTTATCCTTTTTTGTGGCCTCTACTCTGGCATAGAGAGTCTTGTGAGGTTTGTAGGAGACGAGGTCTCTTTATTTCCTCTTGATTGAGAGCGAGGGAAGGGTGCTACCCTGCCACAACTCTTCAATAGTTGCGTAAACTGGGTACCGTGCAGGTTTTTCGATCGGTATAGTTGTGGAGTGTACAGTAGAATCGTTAAGATTTGTGACTGTCGTCGCCGATGGCATTATTGTTGTGGATTTGGAGGTCGTGGCTGCGACCTTTAAGTCTTTACAGAGGATGGCGACAACGCAGAGGCTCTCGGTCTCGGGTCTCCCTGACTTAGACTAAGGTCCAGGCGTTTGGGTGTCAGTGGATGACACAGTCGAGTTTGTCCATGCAAGTGGCAGTAATACAGTTTAGTCACTGCCAAGTCCTCAGAAAGGTTGACTCGGGCCAATGCGTTATTGACTCGCTCAACCAGAGTATGTGAGGTCGTTCATCTTAATGGAGGAATACAAAGATCCAAGATATCCTTTCTTACGTGCTCCTTGTCTTAATCCATGGTTCTGATATATCGATAGCAAATGCTTTCGAAGAAACATGAATTATCATTTAATTCGTAGCAAACAGCGACTCTCGTGTGAGGTTAATCCACTGTAATCTATCATAACTTGTGAACGTTAACTTAATGGGCATATGGTACGTTTCCACGGCTTTAATTCGACTTATAAAGCGATCTTCAAGGAAACCCACAGTGCAGAAGTCAAAAGGGCCGCCCACACAGTTTAAGGCTGTAGGTCGACTGATTCTGCAGAGAGGTGTCTGCTATGGGAAACGTGACAGCAAGGGACGACTTCGAAGATGAGGATTGGTGAGGGGTATCAATGGCGCGATACACTCGGTGGCGTAAAATTGCACAAAGGCGAGTAAAAAAAAAAATAAACTCACTTTCGCCATAACATATATATATTGTCACGTTGCGTTATGCGCATGTATGCTTATAGTTGGTACTGTTGTGGTCACGGGATCGAAATTTGAGCCTGATCGCGCCATTTTACTTTCTGTCTTTACAGTGTAAACATGGCCGCTCCACTGGCAGGATATACCTAGGAATAACAAAGAGCAGTAACCCTGTTTTTCTGGTCACAAGCTGTGTCGGGCTGAAATTCATTGGAGGCCTTTAGCACAATACGGGGACAGTGCAATACAGCGTAGAAGTGTGTATGAATGGATCGAGACGTTTAAAAGTAGCCGGACAAGCGTGACCCGTCAGTGGCGGAGATTGACGGGCGCCCTGCTCCCTTTTCGTGCGTCACACTTGTTCGGCCAATTTTAAACTTTTCGATTCACTTATACACATTTCTATGTGGTAGTGCACTGTCTCCGTATTGTGCTAAAAGCCTCCGGTGAATTGCAGCCCTTGGCACACCTTCCGACCAGGGAAATAGTCACTGCTCTTTGTTCTTCCTTGGTTCATACTTCTAGTGGAGCGGTCATATTTACACTGTAAAGGCAGAGAGCAAAATGGCCCGCCCAGGCTCAAACTTCGATCATGTGACCAGAACGGTACCAACTATAAGCATGCATACACATAACGCAGTGGACAACAACAAAGATATGGCGAAAGTGCGGATAATTTTTTATTCTCCCTCGTGTGTGTGTGTGTGTGGATAATATGTGTATATATATATATATATACATATATATAAATATATATGTATATATATATAATATATATATATGTATATATATGCATAAATTTATATATATATATATATACATAGATATATGTATATATATAAATTTATATGTATATATATATATAAATATATATGTATATATATATAAATATATATGTATGTATATATATATATATATATATATATATATATATATATATATATATATATGATATATTTGTGTGTACGCGCGCGCACATGTGTGTGTGTGAATGCGTATGTATGGGTGTTTGTGGGCGTATAAAGTGAAAGAAGCTGAGATGGGTGCCAAAACATTAGTCAATAGCTAGGAAAAGGAAAACTGAATAAGGAGGAAGGAAGCGGAAGAACACAAGAGAAGGTGAAGTAGGGAGATGGGAACAAGAGGAGGGAGAGAAGTGGGATGAGGACATGAATGGGTAACAGGAAGAGGAGGAGGAGGAGGAGGAGGTGGTGGTGTGGAGTGGGAGGATCTTACGTACGGGTGACACATTCTGGCTTCATTGGTTTCCACTTCCCGTGGGCACACTTGGCCGTCTTGTTGCCAATGTTGAGACCGTAGCCGTGCAAGCAGGTGACCTTGACCCGTACTCCCGGCGAGTAGGTCACGTTGGGGTCACGACCCGACCGTATGATGTCCACGCTCAGGTAAGGCTCGTTCGGGATGGGCTCGCATGGCACTGGAACAAAAGTGAGAAAAAAATATATAAATTAATTGAAAGATGTATCGGGAGGTTTTCATTGCATCTATAAACGTTAAAGGCTAGGAAGAGCTCAGGCTAGAAGACTCTTAGCAGTAACAGAGATCGTTAGCTTTGCCCTACGTTCTCCAACTTTCCGGATGAGTAGAGTGAAACAGAAAATAGAATAGTAGAAGAGCATTTTAGGTTTCATAAAAGGTGGGATTGTCTAGATGAAATTTGCGCTCTTAGGCAACTTAGTGAGAAGACTCCATGGGAACAGAAAAACAATCCTATCAGTACTTTGTGGATCTGCAGATGGCATATTATTAAGTAGATAGAATTTTGTTTTTACAAGTTTGAGATACAAAAAAGGACAGTAACACGTGAAAACAAAGGAAGAAGTAGTAAGATCGGGAAGGACCTACCTCTTCGCCTTTTGCCCTTCTTCCCGTGCTTCCCACGTTTCCGAAGTCGTTTCTTGTGCTTGGCCTCCTCCATGGCAATG
>NC_134797.1:58326638-58341638 GCF_046742065.1 Oratosquilla oratoria
TCACTCCACCACCTCCCTCCCTCCCCCCTCCTCACCCTCAAACACTTCCACCGCACCAGAAAACCAGGAGATAACCCCCAAACCCCTCTTTCTCCCCAAGCCTTCCTCCCCATCCACTCCCTAACGGACTCTATTATCTCCACTTCCCTTAATGAGGTAACTGACCGGATGCCCGAAGCTCCAAACTCCCCACTCACACACAACAATTTACACAACTATGACCAACCCTTTTCCAGCCAAGTCTACCCACTAAGACACACTAAAGAACATTGAAAAGCACATTCACAGAATCGGCAATTACAGCAATTCAGACACACAACTAGTGAAACAGTGAAAAAATACCAAATACAGTACAAGCAGATTGGTAAAACACAATTTGGTGACCTCGCCCCCACATACAGTCATGAAGTCAAAAGAGAGCCGAAGGCAAACATAAAACATAATGATTCACAGCACTTTCACCATCCTCCAACACAACGTCTTGGCCTGGAAGCCAAGACGCTTTGAGCTCATAAACACGTATAGAAACACCGACACAGGTGTCATCACAAACACTCACGTTTTTTTCTTTTTTTCCGGAACACCCGTCAAAATCCTAGGATACTACACGTACACAAAAAACACATCTGTAGACACGATAACATAAACATAAAAAAATAAAATAAAAGAAGAGACAAAAGAAAGGAAGCAGGTAGGAAAAGAAAATAATACACACACTCTAGGTGGTATTTCTTCATAGCTTGGATAATATTTGCATACATTTGTAATATTTACATGATCATCTATCTTATTGTACAACGAAGATATACCGTGCAACACATGCTCACTTTAATGGTGCTATATCTGTAACTGAGTAAATGAAGATGTACGTGATACTGCATCCAAAGGGGGAGGGGAGGATATAATTTCTGACTACTTGGAGAATGTGATCAGGAGACTTACATTTTTGACGTACTGTCGGTAGTCGTACATTCCCATGTTACCTACGAGGAGGACCTTGCCATTTTCGAGGTAACCCGGGAAGCCGCAGAACACTGTATTGGGGGGATGATGGAAAAATAGAGTAGTAGGAAGAAAGGAAGCGTAGAGGTGGTGAAGCAAGCCTCATATTAGTATGACAGGACAAACTAACATTCATCGAAAATCTAGGTCTTGTTCTAATATAGTTTGATTTTATTGCATGTCTAATAATCATTAAGTCTATTCATATAGTCTACAGGTGATGCTTTCATCATAGGTTGTGCAACTGTATCATTTTATGCTATCTTTAATATGACAGTTGGACATAAGTATGTTTATCTTCCATGAGGTAACAATCGTGATGTTATTAGTATGTGCCAGGGTATGTGATAGCATTGAATGTGCCAGGGTCATTAGTACCACAATTATTACGTTTACCGTCAGTAATGTTGGTAAACGAAAGAATTATGTAAGCGTTATTGGGCACCACACATGTTTGCCTTCCATGGAGGCGAAAAAAAAAAGAGGAGGCGACTACTAACCTTCTTCACATCGGGGTCTGGCGTCTGTCCAGTTGCCGTATTTGCACTCAGTGGTCTGGGAGCCGTTCAACCGGTAACCGTCTCGACACCGGAACTTGGCCAGACGGCCGTGGTCGGTCTTGGGCACGATGACCATCCCGTGGCGGGGGCGAGCCGGTAAAGTTTTGCACCGAGCTGGATACGAGATAATGAGGAGACATGAGGTTCTTTTTCAGTTGGAATTGGTAGATGGTAGTAAGGCCGGCAACACGCCCAGCCTCGTGCAGCGCTGCACGTGGCAGATGGCAGTGTTGAGTGAAGAGTCCACACTGCCAATGTGGACAGTCGGCGCTGCACTCAACACTGCCAAATGCCTCATGCAGAGCTGCACGAGGCTGAGTTTGTACCCGGCTTAAGGAAGAGTAATTGCAGACGAAACTGGCATACGAACTAATATCCTAACTGATGGATTGATTGATCAATTAACTGAAAGAGAGTCATGTAAATAAACAAAGAAAGAAATCACATATGTATATAGAAGGATCAATTCTCAGAGACTGAGATGCACTACTGACATTTATAATTACAAGACAGGCATTTTAATTAAATGGCAGGTTAACCGAGTAAATTGCTCTTTATCATACACCCAAGAAGACAAAGAAGACCAGGGTAAGGACGCAGAAAGATAAATTATCGGAAAATACAGAGAGACTTGTGAGGGGAAAGAACACCTCATTCATGAATTTTTGCATGAGGGATCATTTTCAGAGAGGCTGAAGAGCGTAACGATGACGTATATAATTGGAAAAACTCTAAACATCCAAGGGAGGTTTTTACGACGAGGAAAAGGAATGTTGAAATTATCATTGTACCTTTTGTAAACGATATAATTTCTAGCCATTACTCATCCCAATGACACCACGTTTTTGTGAAGTAATGTTTCTTATTGATGCCACTTATGTATCTAGACTTCCTGTCAACGAATATAATCGAAAAACAGCGACATCTGTCTCTTTAGAATGTACGGATGGTTGTTGACCAGGCTTGAATCTTTTAGAAAATAATTCCGTCGGTGATAAGATTAGAGTTGCCTCCATTGAAATAGAAAAAATATATTTTTATTGAAATGAGACAGGGGAGGGGGACTCTAAGCTACTTTTGTAAAAAAAAAAATCAGTATATTTCTTTAGTATTAAAAAAATAAACAGACACACACACAAGTAAATTGTATTCAGTCGCAACGGGCCGCTTGCAGTCTAATTATACCGGTCATACATGCAAATATAAAGAAAACTGTGTCTCCTCCGTTTTCTTTGGAGATGGTTTAGACGTGGCATTGCTGCTGGTTTTGCCGGCCACATTCTATGGGTCACCAGATAATGGAAGAAGTATAGTATAAAAAACACAAGTATATACAGTCGCAGCGGATTAAATGAAAGCCAACTTGGAGGTCTTGTCGCAGTAGAATTCACGGCGGAAATCGGTGAGTACCGAAATGGGGACATTTGAACTCTGGCCTGCTTGGTTCGAACCTTAGTTGCAGAGCGATTGGTCAGATGAAGTTAAGAAGGCAATAAACCAGAGGCCCAAGCCGACTTGGCCACCCCACCTACTTCCTCCCGACAAAATACGTTGACGGAGCCGAAAGAAGGGACAAGCTGGAGAAGTGGGAATAAGGAGCAGGTGAGACCGTGGCGACTGGCGTCGGCCTGGGAGTGTAGCAGCGCAATCCCTTGTACATGCCCCCAATTGGTGATGATGTAACAAGTTTATTGGTGGCGGCTGTCAAGAAACTAAACTAAAAAAAAACAAAAAAAAAACGCAGGAATATGGAAATCTTTATTTGGGGAATGAAAAATTGATTGAGAAATGGAGAAATGGTATAACCACGTGAAATGAGATAAGGAAATAACGGAGGATAATTAAGATATTTCCTGGATGTGTTAAAGAGGCAATGGACACGAAGAACCGAACACAATATCGAGGCTGAAATAATAATAGTAATACATAATCGAAAGCTTACAGTCATCCTGTACTTGCACATGATAATCTAAAGATGAGAACATGCAGATACATACTACACTACAACATCCTTACCTCTTCCGGTTCACGGAAAATCCCCTCAAACACTCTCATTCTCCCTGTTAACGTGTAAATTGGTTACGCACCTGGTTCGCAGTGTGGGTAGTGAGACCAGGTGCCGTTGTAACACGCAGGCAGCGAGTTGTTGTAGGTGAGTTCGTAGTTCTTCTCGCAGACGACCTGAAGGATGAAGCCGTGGGACACATGCATCCGCGGCTGCTTGTTGTTGATCGTGCCGTGCTCGACTGAAGGCACGATGCAGGGAGCTGGAGGGCGGGACCACCTTAATGATTCAATTCACGAGTGAGGACCAGTTGTCAAGGTCGTTAAGTCAGATATGTGTAGTGAATGTATACTTTTATACATATGTACACACACGCACACACACACTAACGCACACACACACACACACACACACACACACACACACACACACACACACACACACACACACACACACACACACACACACACACACACACACGGATATGGGTACTTACGTGCGTGTGTGTGTGTGTGTGTGTGTGTGTGTGTGTGTGTGTGTGTGTGTGTGTGTGCGTGTTTGTTTGCATGTGTGTGTATATGTGCATGTGCATGTGTGTGTTTGAATACAAGTGTGTGTTTGCATGTGTGTGTATATGTGTATGTGTGTGTTTGCATGTGCTTTGTGTATAATGTGTATGTGTAATATAGTAATCTAATTTTAT
The DNA here is from genome assembly GCF_046742065.1 of Oratosquilla oratoria. Taxonomy (NCBI): domain Eukaryota; kingdom Metazoa; phylum Arthropoda; class Malacostraca; order Stomatopoda; family Squillidae; genus Oratosquilla; species Oratosquilla oratoria. Next base: position 58,330,909 of record NC_134797.1, read on the forward strand.
GCTTTTTTGAATTGTTTGTCATAGGAAAAACGATCTAACACTATATTTTAATAAAATCTGCTCTGCCGTGTAGATTTTTACTCTTCATTACTGACCCTTTTTGGCTCAAGCTTGTATCCCAGGTGGTCATCTGTATCTCGGATAATGGAAACATTTCGGTCTAATTTCACCAACATCACTGTTGTGATGGTCTCCAGTTTACAGATTACATTTGGCTGGAGATATCTCTTGGTATTAGGCTAATGGAGGTTTAAGAGGTTTGTAAGGAGCTTTGAAGGGCGAAAAGCCACGTAGCACTTTGACCTTTGACTCAAAGCTCCATGGCTTGTGGAAACACTCCTCTAAGTTCTGAATAAGGTTTCAGATGTTATTGATGTTTTATAGTGATAAGATTTAGGATGTTGGTTGTACACAATCAAGAATGATTCATTTAGAAAGTATGTGAAAAATTATAAGAATATAGAAAAATACACAAGTTTACGTTTGCATAGCTTATCAATTCTTTAAATATTATTCAGTTTATATAGTCTTTTTATATAAATGACATGTGATCTTGTATATGTATATTAATTATACATGAACTGCTGAATGTTTACTAGTTTTTGTCACTCTGTTTAAACAGTGATGGTCTTTATATACCTCAGCGGTGGTCAGTTTCAGAATTGCAACTCTGAATGAATCATAGACTGAAAACATGATTTTAGCTGGTGAGTGTAACATCAACTTTTTCCTCTTCATATCAGTTACAATGAAGAGAAATATGCTTATCCATCTAACATTAAGTGATGCTCAAGATTTAGCGCAAAAATAGAAAGCGAGAGAAAAACATATAGACTGACGTAGTTATAGAAAATGACATCGCTAGCGAGCGGGATTCCGAACCTCCAGTAAGAAGAAAACGGAGAAAACAAATTAACATAGAAAACGTACATGTAGAAAACGGGCAGATAGCGTGCCGCATGTAATGGCATATTCAGTTAATGTCTTCAGCAATAGGAAAGAGGGGATGCAAGACTTTAAATGGAAAGGCGTATGACAAAAAAGCAACGATTTGAAACACGCATCCAAAGTAGAGAGTAAGAAGATATGGGCTTAATATAACTGTATGTATAATCATATAATTGTTGCAAAAGAGTGAAAGAAGGAAAGAACAAGAGGATGATGAAGAAGAAGAAAAAGAAGAGGAAAAAGATGAAGAAAAAGAAGAGGAAGAAGATGAAGAAGAAGAAATATAATTAAAGCATGATCAGAGAAGCTTAAACTATGAGGCAGAAGACCCGAAGAGCATTGGCGTAGCTGTCGAAGGTGAATCATCGTTTTTTCTTTTTGCAGACCCAAGTGCACAAGAGCTTTTCGACAGTCCGAAATAAATTTTTAACCTATGTGATGTCCTTTATAATATGATCTGCCTAACTGACTCGTAGGAACAATTACCGGCAATTAAAACTGGTACAATGGTTAGGTTGTCCATGGTTAATCAAATATCATTTTACACATAAACAAGCAATTACTACATGTGACATAATTGACGGAGAACTGTACCAGTTATAATACGCAGGTAAGGAGCTACGTCATTACCTTACTCGCGGATCGTCCTAGAGCTTACTTCCGTAGAGTCTTACACACCGTACTTACCTAGAATTCCAGGCTTGCCTTCAAGCGTGCACCATTCTTGGAACAGGGTTGTTTTGTAATTTTAATGTCTACGTGTACAGACATATACAAAAATTCCGCTTTCACCTGTTCTATTCCAGCTACTTAGGTTAACCTATGGTTTGTACCAAACAGTAGGCTCGTAGTATACAAGTTGTTATGGATTAGCCCCCGTGATTCTGCATCTAACGATGCGATAACGCCTCTGGAGTCGCTGTGGAGGACTTGACACTATAATCAACGGGAAATTATGGTGTGAGAATTTCAACAAGTTTCTTAGCTATGTGATGGTTGGTAGGCAACGTCATTTGTGAAATAATTGGTCACAGCTTAATGCCAGGTTTGTGGGCTTTAACATTGCCATAGAAGTACCCTAATGCATAATCGCCTGAACGTTTAGGGGGTCTAATGACTCCTTTAACTGTATTGGCACAATTCACTTTTTTTTTTTTTTTCTTAAGCGATTCTGTGGGCTCTCGAGATTTTCTTGAATTTACTTTCATCGCTCCATCATTAGCTTTCATTAATTTTTTGTAGAAATGTATTCATGTTTATTAGAACAAAAGTACTTGCTTTGCATGCTTTTCTGATTGTGATGTCTGGGTATGTTTTCAGTTGTTTGGCAGCTTCTATGTGCCTTTTTTTTTTATCTGCCTATTGAAGCTACCCCTCTGTTTAGATGACTCCCTAACTTCGTCTTTGAAAGTGGGCTTAAGAGTTATTTCCTTTTGTTTAACCAGTTGTTCAACGTTATATGTTAGAATATCGCATTCTAATCTTTTGGCATGTTTAGGGGAGGCTTTAGGATGTGGCAGTTTAGTCCAAGATTAAGTAGTTCTTCTTGGTCATTGGTTAGGAACTTTTGTCAAATTTGTGTACGCATTCAAAGGTCTAGGGTATCTTATTTGACCTCCATTTAGGTTAACTAACTTTCTTTGTCGGTGCTGATAATAGTTTATGTGCTTGTAACATTCTAATGTTATTGTCACAGTTATTCCAAAGTTATAAAGTTTTCTTATTTTCATTTTCTAACTCACTAGATAGTTATCATTTCCTGTATTCTTGTTTTAAAATAATCCTTCCTTTCTTCAGGTAAGGGAGGTATTCTCCCTAGCCTGTCGTTAATTGCTGCCCCGTTGCCTGGAATATTTGTATAAATGGGCAAGAGATTTTCTCTCAAGCTTGTCTGATTAAAGATTATGGCAAGATTATTGTTGCAGATCTTTTTAGTTGTCCTTTATCTTTTTCAAAATGCATTTTTGCCCTTCACAGGAATTTGTCGCAGTGTCTCCATACGATATTGATTGAACAAAAGTTTGGCACTGCTACAAAAGTAAAGTACTAAGCCATAACACATTTTCACACCTTTTGGAACTTTTTTTTCCAGCGGCAAGAGTTTAAGTGAATATTTGATCAGATTTGGACACTGATATACTCATGTTGGTGGGACGATACTACGTTTAGAGGGTTCTGATTGGGTAGTGCTACTGAGCTATGCTGCTCATTGGTTGGCTATTGCGTGACGTCATCAATCTCCTTCAATCCACCGAGAAGCATAGAAACTTTCATACTGGGAAGTGCTTGCAAGTCTATGGCTTGTATGTTTAAGCTGGGGGATTAATTTATAAAGAGAGCTTCAAGGATAGGCAGTCTTCTACGGTCTTGATTTGTTGCCAACGCTTTTGTGTTTTCTACTAAAGCATCTTTAAGTTTTTTTAGTGAGCTGTATTATGGTGATTTTTGGGGGCTCTACCTCTTCCTTCATTTCACATTGGGAGAAATGGCAACCGGCGACTGATTTCCTCCAGTTATAACCATTAACCGGTGACATAGAAATAATCACGCATTAATACAACCCCGACAACGGTCCAAAAATTTTTCCTAGAATGACCTGCGAGAGGCCTCGGGTATGTGTGCCAGCAAAGTGGACTGCTGGTTTCCTGTCCGTGAAATTCAAGGCAACAATTATCATCATAGTTACCTACTATTGTACCTCGCCCCTGACAATAACTTTATTCAGTGCTCTTCCTTGCGGAAACCTAGTCGATTATCTTAGAACTTTGTGCCTTGTCCTGATTCAAGCTGTACCTACACCTTTAAATTAGTACTAAGGTTTGAAACGTCAGCAAAGTAACTTTCATGACTGAATAACCAACGGCTCTGTCCCATCTTCCTCTCATCAACAATTAGCATGGCCATCGTCTCAATTCATGATCTCTCTTTTCCTTCCTCATATTTTCCCACAGAAGCACAGTGATGACGCTTAGACCCAGTGCATAGAGATGGCTAGGCCATCGTCTTTCCCTGGCACAGTCCCATTGATGTTGGGTTGTACCCGTACGGGCTGTAACCTAACTAATCCTATCCTTCTGTGTCTCCTTTCCCGGTTGACTTACCTAGGCACTTGGGCAGAGGTTTGCTCCACTTCCCGTCGGCCTGGCATGTGGACGACCCATCGCCCTCCAGGGTCATGTTGGCGTTGCACCGGAAGATGATGGAGGCTCCCAGGTTTGTTCCTTTGTCGATGTTTTCCAGCCAGCCGTGCGCCAGCTGGCCGGGGTTTCCGCAGTCGATCTCTACGAGGAGGAGGAAAGCCGAGGCATAACAGAGAGAAAAGGCTACGAACAGGGCATGCGGTGGTTTGTTACAATGGTAGTGCTCATCATGTCTGAGGGAGTAGTGGCGTCATTGTTGACTGTGGTGGTGTTCGTGATGGTGGTGGTGATGGTAGTGATAGCCAGGGGTCAGGCGGTACATGCGATCGGGAGGAGCCCATGAGGATGAAAAGATGATTCACGGTGCATTCCAAAAGAGAAGAGGAACAAAACAAAAAACACTATAAGAGCACAAAAACCGTAGAAAAAGGGACGTTGAAGATGCAAAAAAATGGGAAAGGGAAGAAGGGAGAGAGGGAGGGAAGAAAAGGCTGGGGAGCAGTAAAGGGAAGTCGGATAGCAGCGTCTCCCCTTGTGCTTACTGCCGTCCGTAGCGACATACCCAGGCACTTAGGAAGCGGGTGAGACCAGGTGCCGTTGTTCTGACATGCAGTCCGGTCACTGATCCCTTCAAACATCATTCCATCCACACAGTGATAGGTGATGACGGCGCCGAAGGTAGTGTGGCTACCGTCCAGCCAGCCGTTGTGCAGGATGCCAGGCGATCCGCAGTCAATCTCTAAAGGACGGCAGGGAGAATGTGTTCCCCTTTGGAGCCAAAAACTCTGATCCCAAGCCACTGTAGTGACTCAGATCGTGTTCTCATTGGCGCCGTAAGGAGAATATGTTCCCCTTTGACGCCAGAAACTCTGATCCTAAGCCACTGTAGTGACTCAGATCGTGTTCTCATTGGCGCCGCACTGGCTAAACTTGACATGGTCTGGACCTGACTCATGCCGTCACTGGCCAGCACAACGTCCAGCCAGGACACGACCTGGGTTACCACACCATCTTATGGAGTGCTGTCTCCTGGCCATGAAGTATACAAAGGCAAGCATGGGATTTTAAGGAATAAAAAGTGATTTTTTTTTCATGGGCCTCATAGACATTGTGCAGATTATTGGCGAACGATCTATCCTAAAGGTTGACACACATCACTGGAGCAAGTATCTGTTACATTTACAAAATAGTCACGGATCATCTGAACCCAGTTCACACAAGCAAACATTTTGCAAAGTGTCTGCAAACTATCTCTAAATAATGTAAGTGAACAGTACATAGTATGAAAAAGGCTACTGTGAACCTTTTTCTGATTTTTCGCCCATATACTTCGTTTCAAATTTCTTTTGATTTCCAATGTGAGTAATTTTATGTAAATTACAGAGGCTGCAATAACAATTTTATCTAAGACATTTTGAAAAAAAAAATAATAATGTCTGAAGAGTCAACTTCCCACTCAAAGATAAAAGTTTGCAAGCCAATTGGTGACATTCTCGAAACAATATTTGGAGATATTTTGCAAGTTTTTTGGAAACAGTTATTACAAAATTTTCAGGTATTAACTAGGCTACATTCAAAGTACATTAAATTCTTTAATCCTGTATTAACCAGAATGTTGGCACGATCAATGTTTTCTGGTATGAACTAGGCTTTAGACTCAACGTACATTAATCTTTTTTAATTCTGTATTCACCAGAAGTTTGGCATGATCAAACTAATCATGTATTAGCTCCACATTACCATCAAATTTTCTATGCTACACTCACACTATACAAAATTTATTGTGTCAAAGAACTTGATTCAATTAAGAGAGGGATCTATCCTAAAAGTGATCTCGATTGAGATCAACTTAGATCAAGGCTGCCTTCAGCCAAATAAAGTCGTTGTTTTTCGTTTACCAGAAGTAAGTTAAAGAAGATTTTCCGAACTGCAAGGATTGGACAGACTCGATGGCGTTGGCACCAAAGAATTTAAGTAAATGTAAACAAAACCATTTCATAACTCCTTGATTTGTCACTGGTTCACATTAATATATCTATCCATATCTGTGCACATATATACGCTATACATGTGTGTGTATATGTGTTTATGTATATACGTAAATAAATATATGTATCTTACAAAAAATGCCACATTGGATTAGTTAATTCCATCTGAATTATATCGATTTGAATTGAGTCATTTCATGAATCTGATCATTGTCGCCTACGTATATGATTCAACATGTTCATGTTCAGACCCATCATGCATTGCATTAGCCTCTTCACATTAAATGTTTGATTTAAAAAATCTAGGTGTTTCTTGAGCCATGGCAGAAAAAAATAACCGTTTTCTTTTTCAGAAAGCAGTCATTCAGAAGTGTCCTGTATGAGGAATATCAGAGGCTTTAGTTTTAGATGATACATTGTGTTTTCTTGGGCGAGCCGATTTTTTTTCCCTTCCAAAATTTCATCTTGACCCAAATTGGAGGACATGCTAACTTCTTAAACGCGGTCACGTAATGATTAGATAACAAATAGATAAGTGCAACATATAAATGGATAATAGATAATAAATAAATTAATAAATAGATAAATTGATAAATTGATAAACAAATAAGTAAGTAGTTAAAGAAAATTGATAAAGAATGAATAGATAAATGCACAAACATAAACAAATAGATGAATAGATAAGAAAATAAGTAAATATATCAATAAGTGCATGAATGAGTGAATACGTAAATATATAAAGAAACAAATATTTTACGTAAACAAATACATTTGAAAATACACAAATGAAAAAATAAATAGATTACTTAATAAATATATAAATATACAAAGAAACATACAAAGAAACTAGCAAATAAAGAAACAGGCAGACAAAAAAGTACAAGTAGCCGAATGAACAGATAAAAATATAAAAATTAGGTAAAGATATAATAAAATAAGTGAGTAGATACAAGTAAAGAGATGTGTTTTTATTATTTATTCTGATTTGATTTATTTCTAATCTTCAGAGGAGCCTATTGACAAAATGAAATGGGAAAAGAAAGATATTTGTCTGCGTTTTTTAATCATTTGGTGGCATAACTTACTATTCTTCAGATTCCAGTTCATTAGAAAGCAAATGTTACAGTTGTACCTCATTGGAGCTATAAATTATGATTTATTTTTGATTGCTGTACGAAGGAGGAAATAATATTTTGTCTCTTTTTGTGAAAAACGGGAAGCGCAATTTAATGTGCAGAGGCTTTGCACGCCATGTTTGTTTTTAGTACGTGTTTCAGCTACCTCCTCCTCGCCTGTCTATCAGTTTCTATTGTAATTGTTCTATGAAATATGTATTGTATATTACGGTGTTTTATTGCATGTCTTTAGCATAAAAATAATGTATTAACGGATGTCTGATAAGAGAACACAAACGTGTTTTGCAATGCCAGATGATAATTACTGAATAGTCATAAGGTTGATCATAAAGCAATTGAACATATGTTAATTTTTCGTCCTAACAAATCTCAAGTAACGGCCGAAATTTGGATGTTACATGACTGAACCACGATGACCGATTATATTGAAATGTAGATATGAGCGAAATAGAATATTTTCTTTTTCCACAAACTAATTGATGTTGATAAGATCGATATATTAAAAATGCTTAACAATCTGCCTCTCTCTCTTTTAAGAAGACTCGAACTGACATACAACATTCTGTACTTGTGACGGTTAGAAACTGACATCTATAATATGCGGAAGCATTATGAATAGTTACCCCTAATTTTCAGCAAACACAAATGTGATTTCTCTAGCCAAAAAATAAATGATTAAGAAAAGGAATATTGAGTAAACAAGTAATGTGGAGCCTATAGGCTTTCACGATTCCTTGGGTCCTCACTCTTCGCCGTCATAGCGATCCATTTTCTTTGGTCTCACAACAGTCCATTTTCTATGTAGATGGAACTTTTTTTCCACTTCGTCCTCAAAGTAACTAATCTTTAACCCAGAGTAGGGTAGGGGCCACAACATAATGAAAATGGTGTATTTGTTACTTCAAACTTTCCTGAACTGTAATTCGAACCGACCTCGGAAATATCGCCAGTGAGCAAATGTTAAGTTTATCGTGATCAGCCGGAAAAAATTCTGTCATTTTGACATCAGGTTCTAATTTAATTTGCCCAACGGAAATGCTGAGAGGGCAAAACGTCCCCGAGACTCGAACTTGGGTCTATCGCATGCGAGCCAAAGGAAACGAGAGGGAGAGGGGGGGATAGATAGTTGGGGGGAGAGGGAGGATAGAGAGGTAGTGGGGAGAGGAAGGATAGAGGTAGTGAGGGGAGAGGGAGGATAGAAAGGTAGTCGGGGGAGAGGGGGGAAAGAAGCGGTATGGGAGGGTGAAGTGGAGTGGGAAGGGGAACTAAGGAGTCGGAAGAGGGATGGAAGGGGGAAGGGGGGCTATGTTCAGGCTGTATGACGGTCCTTAGACATACACCCCCCTCCCCCCACGATAACGATAACAATAACGCTCGAGATAAAGCGACAGCGACAACGACGTCACAGGCGTCAATAACGACAACGCCATAGGTAACCGCAACGGAAACAATACGGAGTAAAATAACGGAAAGGACGCGCAGAAACAACAACGACAGCGTCATAGTCCACAATAGCGGCCAGGACACAGGCTATCATAACGACGCCATAGGCAGATATCAGTGACGTCAAGGGAGGCGGGAGAGGAAGGGAAGGGAGGGGGGGAAGGAGAGGGCGAGGTAATGGAGATAGGAAAGGGAAAATTATAAGGAGAAAGGGGTGAAGAGATGGAGAGTGAGTGAGGAAGGGAAGGAAGGTGGAAGGGAGAAGGAGAGGGAGAGGGGAAAGAAAGTGGAAAAGGGAAGGGAGAGAGGGAGGAAGAAAATGAAAGAAAGGAAGAGGGAGAGAAGGTGGGAGAGAAAAAGAGTGAGAGGGAGAGGTAGAGGAAAGAGAGGGGAGGGGAAGGAGAGTGTGATGGAGAAGTAATGGGGGAGTGGAAGTATAGGGAAGAGAAATGGAGAGGGAGGTGGAGAAATAGGAGCGGGACAGGGAGAAGATGGACAATGTGAGGGAGAGGAAGGAGAGGGTGGTAGGGGAAGGGGAGTGTGAGAGAGAAGTAATGGGGGAGTGGGAATATGGGGAAGGGAAATGGAGAAAGAGAGGAAGGTGAGAAACAGGGAGAGGGAGAGAGAGATAGGGAAGAAGGAATAGGAAGAGGGAAATGGGGAGGGCAGAGAGAGAGGGAAGGGAGAGAGAGAGAGAGAGAGAGAGAGAGAGAGAGAGAGAGAGAGAGAGAGAGAGAGAGAGAGAGAGAGAGAGAGAGAGAGAGAGAGAAGAAGGAATAGGAAGAGGGAGATGGGGAGGGGAGAGAAAAGGAAGGGAGAGAGAGGGAAGATGGAATAGGAAGTGGGAAAGAGAGAGAGAGAGAGAGAGAGGGGGGGAGAGAGGGACGAAAAAAGGAATAGGAAGAGGGAGATGGGGAGGGGAGAGAGAGAGAGGGAGAGGGAGAGGACGGAAGACTGAATAGGAAGGGGAGAGAGAAGGAAGAGAGAGAGAAGGAAGAAGGAGTAGGAAGAGGGACATGGAGAGGGGAGGGGCACAGGGAGAATGGGAGGGAGACAGGAGTGGGAGTGAATGTGGTTGAGGATGACGAGGGAGAGAGAGAATGGTTGATGATTCAGAGCTGTTGAGGGGATGCGGTTGGTAACCATAACTACAACGTTCAGATAAAACAATAACAATACCGGGACAGATCTGGATGGCTCGTGGGGCTTAGACGAACAAATCAGTGAAGACGAAATTGTTATGTTCCTTTTGAACCAAACTTCCGTTGCTTTTGGTTGGGAGTGGTTTTCTAGTTGGGGTTGTCAATTTCAGACAGACAAACAAGACAGGTACAAAGGCAGATAGACAGACGTTAGCGTTATCGACAGTATTATGGTACGGGTAAAACGAAAGCAGCAACGACACAGAGGGAAACGAGCGACAATGGCAATTTAACGATAAGGATATGACGTAGATTATGTCCGATTGCTGGCAAAGCTAATTAAAACGAATCCGTCACGATTTTCTTTTTTCTAATCCGTGAATGCTGTATTTCCACACATTTTGGTTAGGTTTGAGATTAGTCTAGGCTTTTTTACACAACAGACAATCATAGAAGACTATGGCAGCATTTCTACTTCTCAACGTGTTTGTCATTCTCTGTTTTCATAACCAAAGGCATTGTATATTCCTCACCATGTATACACACACACACACACACACACACACACACACACACACACACACACACACACACACACACACACACACACAGATATATATATATATATATATATATATATATATATATATATATATATATATATTACAATATGCCATCGCCAACCTATTGTACAAAAATGAATATAATTACAGAATACAACAACAGATATAACTTTTAAACTAGTGTGAATTGATAAGCTAAAAAAAAAAAAACCACTGTCTATCCACTTACTATTGAAAGAGTTTAGTTTACAACTTGATATGAATAATTCATTATTTTCCTACAAGTCTTTTTTATTTTCTTCATACCCTATGACCCTTTCCCTTAGAATCGTGTCTCGCACGTTTGAGGGTCGTCTTAACCACGTTGAAG
>NC_134797.1:58344138-58371638 GCF_046742065.1 Oratosquilla oratoria
GAGGTGACTAACTAGCCGGGAGGGTCCAATGACTATGCAGTGACAATGGGTTGTGCCATTTGGGGGTGGTAGGGTTAGATAATTAGCACTAATTGGATCTACGTCACGCTAGGAGCGTGTTAAATGCACACTAGCCCAAGGCACGGGAAAGTTTGAACACACATTACAGTATCTGATGACGCCAATAGATATTTCATATTTAACCACAGGAAACCATTGTGTATGTACGCGGTTCCTCGTGTGAAGGGGACCCGGGACTCACGTTTACATTGCGGGGTGTCCCCGCTCCACTTCTTGTCCGGGCCGCAGTGCCGCGTCGAGGGACCGACGATCATGAAGCTGAAGTTACACGTGTAGGTCACCACAGAGTTGTACGAGACCGTGATGAAGATGGCTTTCCCGTTCGCCGGATTCGCCGGTATGTCGCACTTGACCGCTGTCCAAGGGGGGCAGAAGAAGGAGACAGGCGTTAGAGTGTTTGTACTACGTGATGGTCATATGTCTCTACATGTATGTATTGTATTATATGTATGTATTAAGAATGAAGGAGATAGGCATTAGACGAGGTGTCTATACTGCGTGATGGTCATATGTCTCTACATGTATGTATTGTAGTATATGTATGAAGAACATAATGAAGGAAACTGCAGGAGATCATACGGCCTACACTAGGCAGTATGTATGCATGTATGTGCGCATGCATGTATGTGTGTATGCATGTAATGTATGCTTTCATGTATGCATGCACGTATGTTTGTATGTATATATGCATGTATGTATGTATGTATATATTTATGCATGTATGTATTGTATCCTTTCATGTATGCATGCACATATGTTAGTATGTATATATGCATGTATGTATTGTGTGCATGTTTGTATGCATGCATGTATACATGTGTTGCATGCATGTTTGTATGCATGAATGTATGTATATGTGCATGTTTGTATGCATGCATGTATGTATGTATATATGTATGTGTTGTAAGCATTCATGTATACATGTATTGTATGCATACATTTATGTAGTATGTATATATGCATGTATGTATGTAATGTGTGCATGTACGTTGTATGCATGAACATAATTATGTGGTATGTATGTATGCATATATGTTTTGTATGCATGCACGTATGTATGTATGCATGTGTTTATGAAGACACAAGAAGACCAAGAAAGGAAGAAGTCGACTTACGTTCACAAGAGGGCAAAGCCTGGGGGCTCCACGAACCGTCGTGTTGGCAGTAGTGGTTGGCGAGTCCCATGATCTCGTAGCCCGTGCGGCAGTGGTAAGTCACCCGGCAGGAATACGTGTAGCAGGATCCCTCCTTGATGCCGTTCTCAATCTCCCCTGGGTCACCGCAGGATTTCGCTGTGGAAGACCAATGACCGGGGTTTGGTTGGATTATGTGAATGACACACAAAAGGTCAACACATTTTTTACTCCACTATGTCCTGGAGTTGCAAATATGAAATAGTGGTGAAAATGAGGATTTTAGGTAATGTAGTCGTAAAATGGTGTTGGGTAATGTTTATGTCAGCTAAACTAAATCAGGGGAAAAAAGGTTAATTTGTGCAGCATTTTGGCTTTCCCTGTACTAGAGCGTGCCGGAAACCTCTTGCATTCTAAAATTAAAAACAATTATTGCTATGCGATTGGGTATTGTCAGTATATATATTGGTCAAGGGTCTCTTACTGACGAGAAGGTATATGTATATATTCCTGTACGTGATGAGAATATATGCTATTATTTAAGTCATGTCTTCGGGCGAAGCTCAGAGCTTTTGTCGTAGTACTGGCTATTATACATAATCGCACCACTGTTGTGGAGATTATCAATAATACCATTGTGACAATCACAACTCGAATATTTGCGAATTATTATCTAATGCATCCGTTTCCAGGAAAATAGTTGATATTACCTATCATACGACGTAACCCTATTATTAATCACTTTTATAAGCTTCCTCGCTCCGATATTGTGGCAGCTACTGTAACTCACATGATAGTTCTGTCCTCTTGTTACCTGTCATGGGGCCAAAGTCATGACCACCATTGTCGTGGTGGAAAGCGTCATGACGGAAAGACGTGTTCCCCAAGCCAAGGCTCAGGATTAGGGTAAAAAGCCCTAAAAGCCTGACCTGGCGAGAGCGAAACCAAGCCTTATGGTTTTCCCCTGGAATCCCCGGAATCCTCGCAAAGAGAAAGAGGAGTGGGAGGGAGAGAAGGAGGGGCAAAGGATAGAGAAAGAAGAAAGTGAGAGAGGGAGAGAAGGAACGGCAGAGATAGAGATAGAAAAAAGGGGGAGGAACAGAAAGAGAGAGCAGGAGGGACACAGAGATAGAGAAGGGGGAGGAGGGAGGAAAGGGAAGAAAAAGAGAGGGGAAAGAGAGAGGGAGAGAGAGAAACGTGCTTTATCGCGTGATTGTTGAATGTTCAGGCAATGAAGGCTGCAGCTTCCTCAGGTTGTGCGCATGCGCGCTCAGACGTTTATTTAAGCTGAGGTGGGAACGCAGAGATGTATTCTCAACAGTGACTCCTACCACATGTATGATTTTCTCTTGTGTAATAGATATTTTTGTGGGTACTGCCCGCTCACCTTTTGAAACATTTAGGTGTAACACGTCATAAGTAGTGAATTGTAAAAATCTATCTTCGTTCACAATTGAATATTCTATTTTTGCCCATTCGAATTTTCCACACCTTTTCGATGAGGTGTTTTCATTGTTTTATTACCGGATGCCTTCTGGGCCTATTATGAGGCTACCACCTGAAGTAGAGTTGTAATATGCTATACAAAAGCTTCCCGGACACTTGACGGACATTTGGCCCACGGACACTTGATTGACGGACATTTGACTAAACGGACATTTGACAGAGTGAACATGTGGATAAATGGGCATATGGCATAGATACAAATAGGATGAGAAGGTAATATCATTGCGTGTATTTTTTCAAATGTACCGAAGGATAAATATTTTAACGTGATTGTTTTATTAGGATTTTAGGTGCTAGTATCGGCGTAGTGATTATGCGAACGAGGGAATGGAACCATTTCAACATAAATTAGTTGCAGCTTAGTTGCTCGTTTGAACAATTTTGCCACGCCCAAACCAAAGCAACATTAACTAGTTTGCGTAAACGCCACGCTGCACATAGGAAAGATGTTATGCTGTGGGGTGAGCAGGAAAGAGAGGGGGAGAGAATAGAAGGAAAGGTAGTCAGGGGTGTTTTATAAAAAGGTAAAGGCGGAAGTTGAAGGGAAAATTGTGGTTTTACTTGTTTAGGGAAGCGTGACGGTATCATTTGAAACAATCTAAGGGATTACGAAGGAGACAGATGTGAAAGCAAATGTATCGTAGATGTAGAAATAAAAAGGATAACGGAATATGAAAACGGATTCTATGTAACAGAGGTCTTAGGGCGTTGTACCAAGCAACAGTCATTTACCCATAACACAGAAGTAACAGGCTACACGGGCCAAGAAAAAAAAAATGAAATAGTTTATCCTAATGTTCTATTTTCACATTCTTCCAAGTTTAAAACATTTTTTTCCCAGGTCTGAAAAATTATAAAAACATAAGCAAGTTAGACGTAGAATTTGTTTCCTTCTACGTACTTACCTTAAAAATGATACATTTACAGGGTCTAGAAATAGAAAGTCACTTTCTATGTATGGAATAGCGACATCTTTACTTCGCATTGAAGCAATAACAGGCCACAGTGAGAGAAAACCTATTGTTTCTCATATATTCCAACCTTACAACTTACATAAATTGTACTTGCCTTACATAGTAATCACTCTATAATTAGCATGAGAGTTAATGCTCGTAACTTTAAGGGAGAAAGAGGGTAGATAGATAACTTTAGGGGGTAGGACAGGCCTGTGAAAAGTATTTAGCAGACAATAAGGACTTGTTATTCTTGAGTGTAAGGGTTAGGGCGTCATGGATTTGGGGAAGGCGTATGAAAAGGTTCAGAGCGAATCTTCATGGATCGCGCCACAAATATGTAAAATAAATTAAAGTCTGTTGAAGGTGGTCAAACGTTATTACACGAGTAGTAGTGTACGTAGAAAGGCGGCAGTAAAGAAGATTAACAGAGGTGAATGTGCAATTAAACCAGGGATGTGTGATGACACCATGGTTGTTTAACGTGCATATGGATAGGCGTTGTCGCCTGAGAGACTGATAGTATTGATCTATAAGATTTGCCCTTCAAGAATAAGATGTGATGTTCTAACTGTGCTACGAGTTGCAGTGTTAGGAGCGTCGATTAATAAGCGTACATCTGCAAGTCCATTCATCTACCCTGATGAATAGAATCCTAGGATACTGTGCTAACTACAACAACGAAAATCTTGTCAGAAAATATCGGGAAAATTGTTTCAAATGCTCTTGAGAGGTCAAACCACTGTACATTTCATAAAAGTCTCAAAACTCATGTACTGTTTAAAGACTCTTGTATAGGCAGTCTCTTGCACTCCTGGACAAAGAAGTCAACATTTAGATTTATACTTACGTATGCACTCAATTTCCGGGCCAAACCACTGCATGGTGCCGTTGTACAGGAGGCACTTGGCTCTAGAGAAGCCCTTCGTCATGTAGCCCTGCTGGCACGAGTACTGGAGCGTGTAGTTCACCTCGAAGCGGGTTTGTGCTTCCGGCACATTGTGTCGTGCGTTGGCAATCAAGGGGGGGTCCGTGCAGTACACTGAGGAAGGTGAGAGAAGCAGTGTGATTGACCCGTGCTGTGCTTTTGGGGGAGGGGGATGAGTGGGTTGGGGTTGGTTAGTGGTCGTGGTGATGGCAACAGTGATGGTGATGATGGTAACACTACATTTAATTGTAACAATGATGACGTGGAAGTGATGGTGACTATCAGGGGGAACACTTAATGCTACACTCGTTCATGTATTTGCTTCAGATGGCCTTCTTGGATAAAAGGCTCGGTGAAAAAGTCTATATTGTGCTGCGCGAATCGTCATTGGGGAAAGTAGACGACAAGTTCCGAAACGGTCCTTCAGGATGTCAGTCGTAGCATCCTTGTCTTGTAATTAGACAAGGTACAGTCAAGGGTTTGATTCTTAAAGACATCTTGAGGCTATTTACATCAAGGAGTTCTGACCATAAACATTCAGTCTAATATATAGCATACCATTGTTTAACTCGCTTTTACTTCACAGGCCAAGTTTAAAACCTTGTTCGCCATCTTCCCCCCACCTCTTCCTCCTCCACCTCCCTCTGCACCCATACTTACCTCTCTTCTCCCTCCCTCCTAGGGCTAATGAAAGATTATTAGGATATTTTGGGCACATGGAAAGAATGAAGAAATATTATCAAAAGAGGTATGGAAAGCATGGTTGGATGGAGTAAACTTGAAGGGACGACCAAGGATGAGGTAGATAGATGGGGTGAAAGGGGCTTTGAACAAGAGGGGAATGTCAGTTGAGGAGGGAAGGGAGAAGGTAGGAGATAGGGGCGAGTGGAGAGTGGTTGTGTGTAGATGATATTTTGACGCATATCGAAGGGATTTCTACCCGTCTTCTCTATTTTACGCATGAGGGGATGAAGAGGGAGGGTCGCCGTGTAAGTCAATCGGCTTTTCTGTGGATGTGCTGTGTTTTGCTTCATTGCTTCTGACCCGGGAAGTGGGTGGGAGACAGGGATGACCTTTCATCCACGAGGAGCTAAGATGAGAGGGAATTAAGGGTGGATGATAGTGGATTGGGTGGAAGTGGGAGCATGGCTTGACTGACTACCTCCATGATAAATATACTACGAAAACGCTTTACACCAGACAGTGCCAACTTTGCTCTTCCATGCTTTTAGTAATATAAAATGTTCATAAAAATGCTGTCGAAGTCCTACTCTTTGTAACATGGTCTTTCTGTGCTGTTCCATGATCTTTTTAAAGTTTACTGCATCCTTCTGTTGACAAGATAAGCAGCCTTCTTGAACCTTCAACAGTTCATTGATCTTTCCTCGCATGATTTTGTCCTGGCTTCGCTTGCTTTTATGATACTGAAGTGATTAGGTTTCCCATTTGCCAAAGTCTCATTTTCTCTTCTAAGTTACTTTCTGAGCCAAGTTTGTGTATTTTTCTTGTTCAAACTTTCATTCTCAGCCAAGAAAAATAGACTCATGGGAGAAAATAAAACTCACAAGCAAGTTCAACTCTGTTGCAAATTCTCATACTACCATTATTGTAATTTTGTACCCTGTCCTCTCCTTTTGATTAGGTCCATAGGTTCAAGTATTATCCTGATCAATTTCACCAATTGGATTATTTTCCTTAATTTGTGGGAAACCCTCAAAATTAGTAATTTGAAATGTACAAAATGAAATACATACATACATATATATATACATATACTGTATATATATATATATATATATATATATATATATAAATGTATTTATACATACTCGTATATATATTCATATCTATAAGGAAAAAATCACACACAGACTTTATCCCAAACTTGGGATAAAGTCTGGGTGGGATTTTTTCCTTATAGATATGTATATATATACGAGTATGTATACATACATTTATATATACATATACTGTATATATATATATATATATATATATATATATATAAATGTATGTATACATACGCGTATATATATTCATATCTATAAGGAAAAAATCCCACCCAGACTTTATCCCAAACTTGTAACCACCAATTTTTGTGAGTGTTTGTGTGTGTGTGTGTATTCACTTGGTCTTTGGATCACGTGTTGGACTCGTGATCGACAGCTATTTCCCTCCTGGAAGAGAGCTCAGAGCTCGTAGGTCCGATCTATGGGTAATGCTATGACCTTGCACACACACACACCCCCAACTCCCCGCCCACGAGAGTTGGAGTAACACCCCTCAGCGCTGCGATACTGATATATTATTTCAGCCCCGGGCGAGGGTCGAACCCGGACCTCCGTAGTGGCAGGCCAGAGCTCTAACCACAGCGCCATGAGAGGTGTGTGTGTGTGTGTGTGTGTGTGTGTGTGTGTGTGTGTGTGTGTGTGTGTGTGTGTGTGCGTGCGTGCGCGCATGTATGTGTGTATGCCTGTGAGTGTATGTGTTTGTTTACCTTTTTGTTGTATACAAGAAAGGATCAATGTTGTGTAAGAAAGAGTAATTGTGATCACGGCACTGTATGGAGCAGAAACTTGGAATATACTGGAGGCAGAATGGAAGTGAGATGAACTATTTAAAAAAATGTGATAGTTGTTACAGGGGTGAATCGAGTGAGAAATGTGAAAGTAAAACAAACAACACAAATGGAAATAGTTGTCAGATAGGGTAGATCAAATGCTGAAGTGGTTTGGGGAAAGAATGAACGAGAAGGGACTAGCAAGAAGAACGTGGAAAACAAAAGCGGATGGAATTAACTTAACAAGAAGGCCAGAAATAACGTATAAATGGGTTTTAATGTCTATATAGTGGGTGTGTGATTTGACTTGGCCATCACCCTACAGAGAAGAGAGACAAACAGACAGACAGAGAGAAACATGCAGAAAGGGAGACAGAGAAGGACACACACACACACACACACACACACACACACACACACACACACACACACACACACACACACACACACACACACACACACACACACACACACACACACACACACACACACACACACACACACACACACACACACACACACACACACACACACACACACACACACACACACACACTATACAAGAACTTAAGATCAAACTGGATGCTGAAAGATACAAAAGCGGGTTACTACGAGTATAGCTCTCTTCCCGTAAAATACAACTAGTTGAAATTGCTGATGAATTTGATTTTCTCCCGTGAGTCTAATTTTCTTGTCTTAGTACGGAAGCTTGAACAAGAAAAAGACACAAACTTAGCTCTGAAAATAACTTAGAAGAGAAAATGATAGTGTGAGGCGGAATTTGGATGCATATGTTATGTCTATCGAACAGAAAAACGTGTAGAAAAATAGGAACAAGTAAAGGGAGAATAAGACGAAAAGATGACGCGCCACAGAGGGCTGGTCTCATCTGCTTCCTAAATGATTTTGAATAGATATGGATGGAGGGGCTTTTTCATATGACGAAGCAGTCGAGGTAAACCAGATCCGGCGTGAGAGGGGACAGAGATGACCCTTCACATATGAAGTGCTCAGATGGAAGAGGCGTTGAATGGGATTTAATGTTTATAAAGTGGGTGTGTGCTTTGACTTGGCCATTACCGTACAAGAAAGAGAGATGGACTTGGCCATTGCCGTACAAGGAACAGAGTGTCAGAGAGAGAGAGATGATAGGATAAGATGTTTTAAGTGGTTTATGCCTGTTTTGTCTTTTATATTTGGTATGAGTTCTGTGGGTCGCCATAGTATGATTTCTTTCAATATATCAATATTTGGGACCATACAGAAACAGCATGTTACCAAGTGGGTGCAGAATAACCTTTTTAGATTAATAGATGATAGCTGTACGCTACCAGTCCCAATATCTTATTTGTGTTATTTGAAGTTGTCGAATCCGTCTGTGGAGGTCCTTTGTCTTTCTACATTGCCTCTGGTCCTGACAGTGTGCTGGGACCAGAGATGGACCTTTATCTGCAAGGAGCTGAGATAAAAGGAAGCAAATGGATGGTGGGTGGATGTGGAGTGGATGAAGGTCTTGACTGGCCTCCATCACCTCGATATGATTACGCCTACGTAGGCGTCATTAGACGCGAGTGGGTACACGAGGATGTCGGGGTCGGTGTCTTGATTATATATGTGTATGTATATATATATAAAATATATATATATATATATATATTTAGAGAGAGAGAGAGAGAGAGAAGGACATTCTGACAGGTTGACGTAAGCGGAGTAGAAAACACACCCCATGTATAAAATGTCCAGAACCTGTTTGTACACCATTCCTTCGAAAAAGCATACCCGCGAAACTAGTCAGGAATAAAGTCAAAACTAAGACTCCTGTGTTTCCTACTCCGCTTACGTCATACATTATATATATATATATGTGTGTATATATATATATATATATATATATATATATATATATGTATATATATATTAGTTGTATATGAATTACCCCCGTATTCGGTGAACTGCTTTGATCACGTTTTCTGTGTTTATTATTACTCAGAGTAAAAGAGAACAAGTAATACAGCAGTGACTTTATATTTTATGATGCGAGTAGTGTGTTGCATCGTACATTTGGCAGCCAATGCTGCGCACAAGAATTTGATTCGTTCTGATGTGGTTATAAGGAATAAAGACTGGTACCTCTCTGGTGAAGTTTATGCCCGCAAAACATATTCGAACAAAGCTAATCATGGAGTACCGACGATCTGCTATTTGATTGGCGTTTCTTACTGATAAGAGCGAAAAAAGAGGTTGCAGGTGAATGTATATGCAGGTTTTGTTCAAGCGGATTTTACCATCCCCAAGCTCTTAGTTTCTGGTTCTTTGTATTTTTGTTTTCAAAAATATATATATATATATATATATATATATATATATATATATATATATATATATATATATATATATATATATATATATATTTTTTGTCCTTGTATGCGGATGGCATAAAATTCTTGAAGTAAGGGAAATTTATTTGGATGGATTCTTGTAGTAAGAATTCTCGTCTTAGGGAATGGTTCAATTGTTATTTTATCGATTCATCTCTTTATATGGGTAGTTACCATCAACAAGGAATTATGAGAATCCGTAGCTCAACATTTTTGGCTGTCCAAGTAGAGCAATGAGTATTTTTTTTTTTTTTTTGGCAGAGTATGTAATAATAGTCAAAGATTGGTGTTATCGATTTCGTCAAGATAGCTCTAGCACATTATTCTACCTGTTCTGTCAATAATGTTGAAATACAGTCTCATAACTTCTTGCTAATTATGTTTACCCAAGGAAAAAATATAAGAGTTGAAAGCCACGTTTGGACAATTTTCTGAGATAAGGTTCCTCACCATAAGAAGACTCTTAGAATTCTATTTTATCACAAGAATATAGTTATGTATAGTGTGGAAGGATAACTAAACGCAATAAAAAAGATACCAGTATTTAGGGAGACCAGATGGGTCTAATGGCATAGCTGAGCAGAAGATTGCAGGATCATACCGGTTGCTTGATATTACCCACATGTTGTTTATGCACTGCGACTTCTCTTGCAGAATCATGCTTCAGAAATGCAGCAACTGTGGGTTCTACAGGGTGTGGTACGACTCTAAATAATGGTACTCCTAACCTAACCAAACCTAACCTAACCACATAACCCTAACATATTCCACCTAACCTAACTTAATCTAACCCTCTAACCTAACCACCTAACCCTAACCTAACCCCAAACCTAACCTAACCAAACCTGACTTACCCTAACCTAATCACCTAACTCTAACTTACCCGATCCTAACCACATAATCCTAACCTTAAACACTTAACCTAACCTACGTAAAAGAAAAGAGGAAAAATCACAAAGCCAGAATATTCTCCAGCTCGCCATGAAAAAAAGACCTGCCTCCCACTGAAAATACACCTACGTACAAGATAGGAACTTTGTCACTTTTATCAATATTTCTGCAGCAGTCACCTTGCTCCGTGATGCATAGGTCTCACAACTACCATTTTGTCTAATTTTTTTTTTCTACAAAATACGGGAGAATACCAGCAGTCATAACTACTCTCATCAGGCAGCTAGAACCACAAACATGTATTCCTTGCAGAGAACAGGGTAAAAGGAAATGAAAATCAGTATATGAATATATACTGATTTTTAACAAGTCCTCTATAAATATTCAACTACATCCCTATGTATTGCTCCTTTCAATTCATACATTTCTCTCTGGTCGCTGGCCGAGCGGGTTAGGGTGTTGTTACATGCGGCGAAAATCGAGGGGATGGTGGCTCGAATCCTGCCACCGGCAAAGTTGAACGAAGACCATGATTCATTAAACTCCACGTTACAATATCCACGTTAAACTCCCCCCCACCCGTTAGGGGTGGGGGGGAGTTGTGACATTAAACTATAATATCTATGTACAGGATATTTATGTCGTGTACCTGTTCATTCATTGGTTGTTTTTTCATGGATTTGCTTCATTAGATGAGATGATATTCTGCGCGCGGCCTCATTAAGGACGGATGATTCTCCACGAGCATACACTGTTCTTTGTAAATGATACAGAAATACAAATCTCTTACGACCAAAGGGGCTGCTACCAAGAAGAGTTTGATAAAAAAAAAGGGGGAGGGTGCATGGAAAGGGTTAATAATAGCTGGCTAGTGGTTGCCACAGATAAATACAAATGCGATGGCTTGGTGGTAGACAAAAAGCAAAACAAAGAATCACATGCACCGCGAGGATGTACAAGCAATGTATGTTATCAGTATTCCCCTTATTGCATTATGTAATTTTTTATACATATGTTGCAATATAGGGTCCAAGGCTGTTGTGAATCATGTAGCATTGCAGATATTGCAGATGGAAACAATCACGTGCTGGATATATTGTAAGTGTTGCAGTCGGGATTTGAGCGAGGCAATCATTGAACACAGATGTAAATGTTTTCTGATCTAAAGCGGATATATTCTATTCTGATATTTCATGGCCTTTTCAAATCAATGGGTTCTTCTCCATATACATCAATCATTTTCGCTTTCCTTGTTTGTTTTTTTCTCTCCACATTTTGCCCTCGTCTCTTGCTTTTCCTCATCCCCTTACGTATTCTTCTTTCACTTCTTGTAGTACCTACTGTTTGTTGTCTGAAGTAGTGTTTACATTTACATCTTCCTTTTCTGTCCAGGATCTCCCGTTGTATAATTATCTTGTCCTGCGACACTGCTTCTGACTCGAGGCAGTGGGCGAGATGCAGGGATGACCCGTCATCCAGGAGGAGCCCAGATAGGAGGGAGGGAGGGAGGCGTGGTGAATGGAAATGCGAGTGAGTAATGTGGGGATGGAATGAATGGGAGTGGATTTTATGCCTTTGTTTTTTGGCTATCTCCCTTGTAAGGGGGAAAAAAGTTTTTGGTATATGTATGATTGTACTTTATCATTTCACTCACCTGTTAGTTAATCTAATATTAGTGACCTTTTCATATAAAATCCAAGTATTTATTTATTTTTCCTACATATCTTCGTCTTACTATTTTTATGTTCGTTTCTCCCTACACTTATTTGTTTTCTGATCTATCTTAACCGGTACGTAAAAAATTGGGTTCAATTAGCTGAATTAGGTTTCATGGTTGCAAACAAAAAAATACAACGAAAGGGTCGATCGTGTGGTGCATTTACCTTTGCAGGAAGCATTAGGAAAATATACGAAAGAGAAATCTTCACTAAATGGAGCAATATTCTTCCTCAGTTGACCTTTGTACAAGTTTCTTCTTATTTTTGTTCTCAATACAGAGATATGACCAGATGAGTTCTGAACCTTTTAGATACTGAAGCGGTGCTAGCCACGGGAATAACCGAAGTATCATTGAGGCAGACGGAAAAGAAAAATAGGCACACGGAAAGTTAACCCATTCAACTCCGATGACAAGATGTCTTGTCATTTGGTCAAATAAAACAAAAAATCATAATAAAACAACAAAATGTTTGATGATCAAACAGCACCAGAAAAATATGACGTCGTCAGTCCTCCTCCTCGAGGAGGAGGACTGACGACGTCATATTTTTCTGGTGCTGTTTGATCATCAAACATTTTGTTGTTTTATTATGATTTTTTGTTTTATTTGACCAAATGACAAGACATCTTGTCATCGGAGTTGAATGGGTTAAGGAACTAATCAAGAAAAGCTATCAAGACAGTGCATGATATTTTCTTTTTCTTTTTCTTTTTTCTTAACTGGGGTTTGGGTCGAAGTTGGGTTGGAGGGCCACAAAAAAAGGGCTTCAGTATTAAATTAAAAAATGTGTACAACCTATTAGGCGCAACAAGTCTGTATTCGCTTTATTAGATTTGGTAAATAGAAATACTACAGGATTGAGCAGTTTTTACCAAGCTCCTCATAAATAACACCTTAACTGATAGTTCTTTGCTTTCTCTCGGCTAAATAACATACTTTTTTTTTTTTTTTTTTTAAATAACGTCCCATGACAGAACTCAAAATAATATACATATACCAAAGGCTCTTTTCCCCCCTTACACGGGAGGTAGCCAAAAGATAAAGGCATAGAAACCACTCCCACCCATTTCATCCCCTACAGTTGGCCCAAATTGGTGTCCAGTTCTCACTGGATATGAGCTCAACACCTGTGAAAAAAATAGTCTAGTAGCAGCCAATATATTATATAAGCAACTCAAGGTCGAGGTGTTAAAGAAAACGGGATGAAGGTCATCCAGCCCAACATCTGCCCACGTCCCCAGTATTACATTTTTTCAGGGACCAGAGGGTTTACTAGGCTGACGGAAATTCTTTGACAATAGCTAGATTCTTCTCTTTTCTTCTTTTTCTTCTTTTCCTCTTTTCTTTTAAGTACAATAAGCCAACGATGCTTGGCCTCTTTCATAGCTGATGGCAGTTGACGTCGTTTTTCCTCAGGTTTCGTCCAGGCCATGTCATTCTTCTCAGTGGCGAGAAGATTGCAGTCTTTCTCGATTAGCTTCTTTTGTATTGGGTGGTACGCTTTCTTTCGTCCTCTCTACTGCCCGTGAAATTTCATTAATTCCCGTGAAATTTCCCCATTTGTGGAACCCCTTCCGCATATTTTTTCCCCTAAACTAGCTATCGCCAGGCTACACTATCTCTTCTGTGGTCCCTAAGTGTAGAAGCCACAGACTCTCTCGAAGAACCCATTCCACACATAGGGACACATATCCTTTCATTCTATCTACGGAGAGCATAAGCTATTCATCTCTCCATAAATCTGTGTTTCCAAAGGAGTGACAGACATCAGTTGACCCTCCATCGCGCCGGATGCACCTTTCCTTTTTGTCCCAGAAGCGAAAGGGGTGTATAATTTCTCTATCTCAGCTATTCATATCTTGCCTCAAACCACCCTTTCTCACCCTACCTTCCCTTCTTTCTCTTTCTCTCACATTATCTCATCCCTTCTCTCCCCGACATTCCTTTTCCTATTATGTACTACGGTCCCGCATAGTTAATTTCTCCCTGGTCCGTGCCCAATTGTACTTCTCCCGTCTTTCACCTCGCTCTCTTTCCGTTCCTTTTCCTGCTTCCCCCTCTTGCCACTTTCCAGACTTGAGTTCAGCTCCTTCCAGGACCCGCCCGCGCGCCTCCAGCCCCCAGCCTCCCTGCTTCGTACCCAATTTTACTCCTCCTTTCTTTCACCTTGCTCTCTCTCCTTTCCTTTTCCTGCTTCCACCCTCTTGTCACTTTCCAGACTTGAGTTCAGCTCCTTCCAGGGCCCGCCCGCGCACCCTGGAAGCTGCCAGCCTGAAGCCTTCATTCTTCGAGCCGCTGCCTCCTTATCGCGCCAAGTGACCTGCCGGCTCCCATTCACTCCCCACCCCCTCTCTCTCTCTTTTCCTCTCTCTCCTTTTTCTTTCTTTCGTTCGTTCTTTGTTATCCTTTACTCTCTTAAGTAATCTCTCGTTCTCTCACATTTTTTTTCCTTCTCCTTTTTTTTTGTTAGTACCCCTCCCTCGCTCTCTCTCTCTCTCTCTCTCTCTCTCTCTCTCTCTCTCTCTCTCTCTCTCTCTCTCTCTCTCTCTCTCTCTCTCTCTCTCTCTTTCTATCCCTCCCTTGTTCCTCTGTTAGTCTTTCTCTCTATTAATCTCACTCATATTTTCTTTCTTTCTTTTTTCCTTTTTCTTCCTTTGTTAGCCTCTCGCCATCTCTCTCTCATTCGCTTCTTCTCATTAGCACGGCTTGCCATATCTTTTATTCATCTTTACTGCCAGAGTTTCCTTCTCCTCCATCAAGCTTGAACTCCTTCCCCACCCTTACACACACACACACACACACACACACACACACACACACACACACACACACACACACACACACACACACACACACACACACACACACACACACACACACACACACACACACACACAAACTGCTGCTGCGGAGTCTGCTTCTTTCCCTTATTACTGAAGACTTCCGACCAACGTCTGGGAGACGAGTTCTCCTCAAGTTCTTCTGTTCATTCTCGCTTCTTGGGCGAACCTCTCTTTTCTCAAAGACAAAGAAATGTGTATTTGAAATCTCCAATTCATTTTCCTCTCTTTTATGTATCCTTCTGCTTCCTCCTATTCTTTCTCTTTCTCTTTGTCCTAATTTTACTCTTCTTCGTCCTGCTCCTCTTTCCCTTCTTCGTCCTCTTCCTTTTCTGTCTCTTCTCATCTTCCTCTTCTTCCTCTTCGTCGTCTTCTCTTATTTCCTCCTTCCTTTTTTGCCTCCTTTTTATGCTTTTCTCTCTTTCTTCCTATTTTTTCTCGTATTTCTTTTCCCTCTCATCCTTCTCTTCCTACTTTTTCCTCTTCCTCCTCTTCAGCTTCTCTCCCTCCTTTTCCTCCATCTTCATATCACAATTTCTTCACGTTATTTCATTCTTATCTTTCTTTCAACAACCCTTTTGCTTCTTTTTCGTCGTTTCGTCTTTCTTCCTCATTCCTCTGTTCTCTAATTTCCTTATTTCTTATTTCATCTTACTTCTTCAAGCCTCTATCCTTTCCTCGTTTTCTTTCCTCCTCTTCCTGTTTCCCACCCCTCACGTTTGACGCCTAACTTCCTCTAAGCTCGGGTTTCCTCTCCTGCTCCTCCCCCTCGTCCTCCTCCTCCCCTTCGTCCTCCTCGTCCTCCTTGTCCTCCTCCTCGCCCCCCTCCTCCTCGTCCTCCTCGTCCTCTTCCTCGCCTCCCCTCCTCCTCGTCCTCTTCCTCGCCCCCCCTCCTCCTTGTCCTCTTCGTCCTTCTCCTCGCCCCCCCTCCTCCTTGTCCTCTTCGTCCTCCTCCACGCCCCCCTCCTCCTCCTCCTCCTCCTCCTCCTCCTCCTTCGCTCTCCCACTCTCAGCGCCTTCCCGCCTTCCTGCTGTCGAGACAATTACCGTTTTCGCAGTGGTCGATCTTCTCACTGGTCCTTTGCCCTCCCCCCCCCTTCTCTCTCCCTATTTGGCGCTTTCCACAGGAAATTCGCTTTCTCACGCTTAATTTCTCCTTCCTATTTCGGGGACCAACCCATCAGATGATTCGCCTTCCCTATTTGAGACATGGTCCTCGTCAAATTGGTTTTCTTGTACTCGATTTCTTCCTTTCTGGTTGGCACTCTTCACGTCAGGCTTGCTTCTCCACGCGTAACAGCTTCTTCCCAGGTGCTTCCACCATCACTTTTGTTTTTCGAAAACCATCACTTTCCTAATTTGGCTTCCTACCCATAAAACTCACTCTCCCACCTAACTTTTCCCTCCTATTTGGCACTCTCTCCCATTAGATTCACTTCTCCATAAGGAATCGGTCTCGTTTGAACCAGTGTGTTGTCACCTATTCAATTCTCTTTAGTTTCTTTCTTCCCGTCTTTTCGCCTGCCTGTCTTATTCCGCCCGTCCACTTATTTCTGTCCTCCTCGTACATTTCTCGCAAGGTGTCTGTCTCTCTGTCTACCTATCTATCAGTGTCGTTGCTTCTCTCTTTCTCCCTTTATCTCTATTTCTGAATGGTTCTCCTTTTTGTCTCTGTCTTTCTGTCCCCTGCTCTGTATCTCTCTGCCTGTCTCTCGATGTATTTCACTTATGTCTTTGTCTCTCAGTTTCTTTTTCTCACTATATCTCTCTACCTCTGGTTGTATAACTATATATTTGTATCTCTTTTTTCTGTAAGCCTGTCTGTCTCCCAATTTGCCGATCTCTCTTTTTCTATGCCTCCCATTCTTTCTCTGTATCTATCTCTATTGTCTGTGTGTCTGGCTGTCTCCCTGCCTATCTGTCTGCCTGTTTGTCGATCTGTCTCCCTGCCTATTCGTCTGTCTGCCTGCTTGCCTGTCTGTCTGCCTGTGCGTGTTATCTTCTGAGCTATGTATCTGCTTTAATATTTATTTTCCAACCAAATCACGTTTTTCTATATTTACCTATTTTTGGCATCTATTTCAGTTGAAACCCCCCTTTCACTCCTTATCTTTTCCACCATTTACTACTTTTTCTTTCATAAACTTTCATTCCTTCTCCCAATTTCTCCCTTTCTTTCTGCCCCAATTTCGTCCTCTCCATCTTCCCCTCCTTCACCTCTGGCTTAGTCGACCCAACCTTTTCTCTCCAATTCACCCTAATTTCCAAATATCTTCATTTCCCTTTTCGACCTACGCCTTCGGTCACCCTCTCATTCTCCCCTCTTTAGCTTTTTTTCAGTCGCTCTCTATTTTCTTTCCTTTCCTTGCTTATAAGCACCCCCTGCCTCGCTCCCCTCTCCACACCCTCTTCTCCCTTCCACCTTCTCTTCCCTTTCGTTCTTACGAGTATGTTCTCGGTCGCCTTTACTTCCTCTAGACCCAATTTCCTCGTCTCTTCCACCTCCATTCCGCAGATCATTATAGATAGAACTTGACCGCAGGTTACTTCTTGAAAGAAGTGCCTCAGCGCGCGGTTGTGGTACGAGAATATTTGGGAGTAAAGACGGGCATGTGGTGAATATATTATCCTTTTTTGAGAGTCTGACTTTAGTCCTACAGAAGGAGGACGAGGAAAAAGGGAGCGCGAGTGATAGGGATTTGTAGAAGTTTTACAAGTTAAAACAGTGTTAAGCTAATGATGAAAAAACACTCGTTCTTCACTGGGGTCTTTACCCTGAGGCCAGTTGAAATATCGGGGTGGTATCTAGAAGAAAGAAATTATGGCACCCGGCTCGGTCCGCAATAGTCATACATAATAATTGAAAGTGGAAATCTACGGTCTGCGAGACTCATGTTTCAAAATACGAGAACTTTCTGGAAAGTTGCATTTTTTTTTAACAATGAGAACGAAATCGTTGTTACAGTCATAGAACTAACGAATGAGACCAAAACAATCGCGTATGATTAATTATTTTTTGGTAAATACGATGATAATAAACACCAGGATATATAATTATGTATAATGTATATGTGTATATATATATATATATATATATATATATATATATCATATGTATATATATATGTATATATATGTAGATATTTGCGTGTGACCACTTCCTTTATAAGCGATAAGAAGTCTTTTAGTATACAGATTTGTGTACGTGTGTGCGTGAGATTGCGTGTGTCCGTGTGTGTGCGTGTGTGAGTGAGTGCGTGTGTCTTTGTGTGAGTGTGTGCGTGCGTACGTCTGTGTTTATTTGTAGGTGTTTTTTGTGTACGTATGTGTGTGTATCTGTGTATATATATGTGTGTGTGTCTGTGTTTTTGTGTGTATGTCATCGTTCTTCTGTACATACGTAAGTGGTATAGTTCACGCCAGGACACTATAAGCTATGGCTGAAGTCGATAACTTTGTCTTATGTCCTCCGACTTCCAAGACAAGTAGACGACACTAGATGATGCTGGAAGATTGGAACAAGGTTCCGTGTCTTATCAAACATGATCGAAACAAATCCGTCACTCAGAAGTCTATGGGTACGTACACACAGCTACATATATACATACGTACATATATTCTTAGTATCCTTTGTCCTCCTTCGTTCTCTCCTAAACCTGCTCTTCCCTCAATCTTATTTCACCCCTGCTCAGGGGTTGTGAGCAGTGACCTCTCCTTCCTTCAACAATTCTCTGATCTCATCCTCTCTTTTCCTTTGTCATCTCCCTCTCCTTTCCCTCTTCTTGGGTCGCATCTCAGTCTTATCATTTCTTCTCGTATGCTTTGTCTTCTCATTTTTTTTTTCATTCTTCTTCCACTTCTTCCTTTTTAAACACTTACTTTTTAGGCGTAAATATTTCTTCTAGAAATCTTCCATGCGTTTACTACTTCCCACATATTCTCATTTTTTTTCTCATCCTTTTTCCATTTCTCCCTTTCTCAACACTTTTACTTGCTTTAGGCGTAAATATATCTTCTAGAAATCTTCCGTCCTTTTACTACTTCCAAGTCTGCCCTCTCTGCGTCTATTGATATAACGTTCATTGCAATTGTTTATTTCTTGGACCTTAAGGTGAGGTGCTTACACAAAGAGTCGCTTAGCTGCAAGCAAGGTCGTGATTTTTACCAGTGTGCCCTCTCTGGTAAAAAAACAGACACTAAATGTCGTTGGGTTTAAAATCAGACCCGCGGCAGGCAAAGTTGGAACGAACATAACGAATATAACGAACATAACGAATATAATGCGCCATTCAGCGCATTTGAGCTTATTTGATTTCAGTCTCTTTCTCTGTCTTGTATTCGCTTCTTTTTGCCCTCTCTCGCAGTCCAAAGTCTCATGTCACGCTGTGGCTGATGGACTCCCCAACCATAACTGTCCTTGTCTTCAAACAAGATTCTCCCTTCCTCCAGCAGAATGGCCTCCTGTTCCCCTCTTTTTTCCCCTTTTTTATCCTTCCCTCTCGAACTCGAACCATTGCCTTACCCTCTTATTGACATATATCCCAATTGCCATACCATCCTCCTTCGTTGATATTTACTCCAGTTCCTCTTTCTTGAGTTTTTGTTGACATATACTCCACTTCTTTTAGTTTTTCTTTTTTCTTGACTTACATTATAGTTCCTCAGGCTTTCGTTTTCTTTACCACCTATCCAAACTGACTTGATACCCACTTTTAGGGAACTTTATCTTATTTTTATGCCTTACCAGGGGTTTCTCACTTCCCACAGCGAGGGAGAGGGATGGCGAGTATTCATTATTGTTTACTTGTATCAAATTATTTTTGCCATCCTCCTTTGACGACTTTTATTCCAATTTCTTTGCCATCGTATCTTTTATTAACATTTGTTTCAACTCCTCTTTTGTCACCCTCTTTTGTTGCCTTCTGTTCCAGTTAATTCTCTGCCATCCTTGTTTGTTAAAATTCATTCCAATTCTTATACCGTATTCTTTTACTAAACTTAGCCCAAACATTTGCAAATCTTTTGCTTTACTCTTATGTTGACCTCTATTTTAACTTTTTGGCAACTCTTTGTTGACTTTTAATCCAATTATTTTTTTACCTTCTTACATTATTTTGACATCTCAATATAGTCTGTAATGACGTCATGCGGGGTGATCTAATAGAGGCGTTCAAGTGGATCAAAGGCTTTAACAACAAGGGTGGTGCAAACAAGGTCATCATATTAAAACAACAGGGCAGGACTCGCAGTAATGGTTATAAACTGGACAAATTTAGATTTAAAAAGGAAATAGGCAAGAATTGGTTTACTAATAGGGTGGTCGACGAATGGAATAAACTTAGTAACCATGTAGTAAGCGCTGAAACTATCAGTTGTTAGAAACGATTAGACAACTTTATGGATGGGGATGACAGGTGGTGATGGATACGGAGCTGCCTAGTGTAGGCCTTATGGCCTCTTGCAGTCTCCTTCATTCTTATGTTCTTATGTCGTGTGGGAAGATTTTCGTTCCCCACTCTCTAGCCTAGAGGTGAAGGCATGGCAAATTCCTTTTTCTCCAGAATTCTTTGCAATCCTTCCTCGCTTTCACTCTTCCCTCCATCCCATACAGAAAAAACTCCCCACCAATCATTTTCATCCACTTTTTTCAACCCTTGCCAGCCTCAAGTTTCTCTCTCTCTCTCTCTCTCTCTCTCTCTCTCTCTCTCTCTCTCTCTCTCTCTCTCTCTCTCTCTCTCTCTCTCTCTCTCTCTCTCTCGCTCTGTCACTCTCTCTGTCTGTCTCTCTCTGTCTCTCTCTGTCTCTCTCTGTCTCTCTCTCTCTCTCTCTCTGTCTCTCTCTCTCTCTCTCTCTCTCTCTCTCTCTCTCTCTCTCTCTCTCTCTCTCTCTCTCTCTCTCTCTCTCTCTCTCTCTCTCCCTCTTGCTCTTCCTTTCTTTATTTTTGTCTGTCTCTTCTTCTCTACCAAATCTCTGCCTCTCTCCTCCTATAGCATTTTCCAAAGTAACACTACTTGATCTTTCTCTTTCTCCTCCTACTTCTCCCCTCCGCTTCCTTTTCCTCCTGCTCTCCTTATTTTTCTCACATTGCTCCCTGTTACTCTCTTCCTCCTCCTCCTCCTCCTCCTCCTCCTCCTTCTCCTTCTCCTCCTCCTTCTCCTCCTCCTCTTCCTCCCTCCATTCTTCTTCCTTATTTTCTTTCATCGCTCCATCCATCTTCCTTTTCTCCCTAATCTCTCGTAGTTACTCTTGGTCCATTTAACCAAAGTTCTCCTTTTGGTTCTCAGCAAAACCAAAGACTAAAGCTTGACCTTTCCGATTATCTCTCCTGTCTTCTTTACCTAACGGCATCTAGAATCGTACTTCTTTTCTTTCTCCGATTCTTTTCCTACTTTACTTTTATTCCATTTCTTGTGCCCTTCCCCTCCTGTTCCTCCTTTCTTGTTTCATTCCCTCTTGTCCTCCGCTCCACTTCCTCCACTCCACTTCCTCCACTCCACTTCCTCCACTCCACTTCCTCCACTCCACTTCCTCCACTCCACTTCCTCCACTCCACTTCCTCCACTCCACTTCCTCCTTTTTCTTGTTCTTTCTTCTTCTGTCTCCACCACTACGCCGCACCCGAATTTTTGTCTTCTTTTCCTCCTCTCATTTTCTTCCACCTTCAAATCCTATTCTTGCTCCTCCTCCTTTCTCTTCCTCCCACTTATCACTCGTCGGGTTGGTTTTCGTTTGGTTCATCTTCTTTTTGGTTTCCACAATCCCATCCTTGTTGTCCCTTTCTTCTACCTCATTTAGGGAAGCTATACTTTTTTTTTTCTGTGTTCGGAAACCAATAGTTAGTTTTACTGAGCTGCGTGTTATCACTTCGGTAGCGACGGGGTCAATTCGATCTCAGTAGCTTCTTCCGTACCAGATGTCATTCAGGATTCTAATCTGATTTACCCAGGCTATTTGACTGAATCTCTGTTATCAAGTTTATTAGCAGTTATAACATGTCTTGTACAAACTCCTCAATTCCTTTCTACAGCTCTTTCATTTCTTCGTGTTCCCTTTTGTTCCAGAGATCTTCTTCGTTTCGTTCATATTCTCTGAAATCTTGTCAACATTTTCATGTATCAGTAATTTATCAGCATTCCTTTTTTGGCGTGCTTCAAGTAATCGCCTCCTCTTCGCTGTACCTGAAGAACGTCTTTCTCAAATATACTCCCTATTATATCAGAAGTTACTTCTGGTACCCACTGTTTTCTAGGCTTTGGAACTTTTTCTTTGAAAACTTTTCGATCAGAAAGCTCCAGGTTGCTCCCAAGAGGTAAAAAAGACCGTTGTTCTCGTCATATACATCTGAGTCTAGTCTCTACTTATAGAAGTCTCTTTATGCTAAACATAATTTTAACAGAAAACGAGTTTCTAGTGAGTAGTTATTCATCATTGTTCTTCAAATAAAGAAATAAATATTAGTCCCATGGACCTCTTAATAAACTCAAACACTTCAGTGGTGAACTTGTTTTAACTGCTTTGCTACAGTCATCATTTGAGTTCGTTGAAACGATATGTTATACAGTTACAATCAGATGTTAACGTGTTCTGTACCGGATAATATTTTGTACGTGTCCATAGAAAACAAGCTTCATAAAGATTGAACATAAAAGAGCGCCAGTGCTTGAAGAAAAGAAAGATGGTATTTTGAATCGTATCATATTTTGTACTGCCAAATGAATTTATATCTACATTTGTCAGTGGTAGCGAAGTGAACTGTATAAAGGAAGAAGGATTGACATTTTCCCTTGTAAATTTTGCTGAATAAAACAGTCTAGGGGAGTTAGAGAAAAAAGTTGATTACCTCGCAGTACGCAAGGAAGTTTATGCTTTTCCAGTGATAAACATATATCATGTACACAACGTAATATGCACAGAAATCCAATGTTATCCTCGTTATCTTTCTCCTTATCAACATTGATACATTATCAGTATTGATATTGTCATTATAAACACCGTTGTATTTCTACTCATATTAATCATCCATTATTTCTTTCTCCTCTTCCTCCCTC
The DNA here is from genome assembly GCF_046742065.1 of Oratosquilla oratoria. NCBI lineage: Eukaryota > Metazoa > Arthropoda > Malacostraca > Stomatopoda > Squillidae > Oratosquilla > Oratosquilla oratoria. The sequence continues at coordinate 58,367,177 of NC_134797.1, forward strand.
TTCTTTATCTCTTCGTTTCCATTTCCTCCATTTGCTTATTTTCCTAGTTTTCTTTGTGTCTGTGACTCAGAAACCTATATTTGTCTTCATTAGCTCTTGGATCTGCATTTGCTTGTTCAAGTTTCCCTCGCTGCCGACTTCGTCATTTATCATCATAATTTACTACCCCAGAGCGCAGTAAATAAGAGAGTAATACATTATGCCGATATTAAAGCGGAGTGTTTTCTAGTCTGTTCTCGTGTTAGGGTAATGTTATTTAGCCAGGATATGGAATATAAAATTGTCGTTCCCGTCCAGGGAGGTGGAGATTGTGAGTGACAAAATACCCTATCAAGGAGCGAAATAACTGAAAGTTGGAGCACCACGTGACGTCATGTCGACTCTAAGGACATTTTCAACTATTTTGAACAAACTTTGTATCCTTAGACTTTGACATATATGCTATAAAGTATTAAGTTGAAAAGTTACCCAGGCTTCACGTCTAAACTACCTAAGGCGTACATGTATACATTTAAACGTCTCTTTCAATATTCAGTGTGTTTCTTTTGGGCCTCCATTTGATAAGTAAAGTGTTAGGCAATTTGAAAGCTTCGACGTGGTCGTCCCAAAATATGTAGAGACGAAATAGAATCATTTGTCAGTGGAACTGTTTTGCAAACAGATCTTTGAACCCTTCTCTTAATTCACAGATTAGTGGTATATGATTCCTAGATGTAGGAATTGTCTTCCTAAAAAAATGTATAGGGCTTGAAAACGGTGCTGTTGTGGGCTGTCTTAGGGTTAAATTGGCTGCCCTGGGTTAGCCCACTTGTCTGTGAAAGCCCTGATTGCGCATCTCTATGTAGATAATGTCAACTCTTCCACCCGACGGCGTGGGTGACCATTTGTCCATCTTGTGTGACAAATGACTTTTCCTCTCGTAGCTCTGTTCTTTGAATTCCTTTTGCTTGTTCTCCATTATTTTGTTTGTGACTCCTACTTTCTTCATTCTATGTGACATTTTCCTGTATATTTATTCATTGATTCTTTTATGTCTTGTTCTGCATTGAGAATGAATTTGTGTAACTTCGAAACGTTGGTACAGAAATCTCTTCTAGTTTGACTACCCTGCCTCAGTATTATAATGTCCTTTGCTGATCTTCTATATGCGTATTTCTCCTTTATATTTCTCTTCTTCCCTTTTATTTATTTATTTTTTATCAACTTGTTTATTTTTTTGCCTTCTTCCTGTCTTTCACCATCTTCCTGTGAGGGAAATGCTACGTCTTTTATTTATTTATTTATTTTTTGATATTCAGTTTTATGTCTTACTACTTGCCCTGCATGGAACTTAACCCTCCTCCTACAATGATACACTTCTCAGATTACGTTATGGCTAATAACATCGAACAAACAAAGGATCCTGCCCAGTAAGGCTCTGAATCAAAATACCTTTGGACCCGGAAACACTTGGGCTCTTTGAAGACGAGGAACCATTCAGTGGGGCCAGTGCCGTGCATAGCTGCACGCGCCCTTCTATTACAATCCATTCCAACACCGCCGATCATTCCTGGCAATCTCCCAGGCAGCCCCGTTCCAGCTCTAAGTAGAGACGATTTATCTAACGCGACCATGATCAATACAGACATTTCCCTGCTCTTGTCCATTCCGGTTCACTGTTCATGAATCTTGGCTTTCTTGATAAAGTTAGTATAGTCATTATTATATTATCATGTTTTCATCTGGACAATATTGGTTTATACACCTCTTCTCAACATTTTTTTTTTCATTTTGATTAATGCACTTCGTTGTTAAACGATTTTGTATTGCCTTTCAACACTATTGTTCTTCTCCACTAAGGATTTTTGTTTATATTGTGCCCTTGGTTTTAACGTATGGTTGGCTGTTTCCTTACCAGTTTTATAATCAGCTTACCAGAGTTTGTTGATTATTTGGGTTCAAATGGTACCAAATCATGGAAATCAAATATGCAAAAGATTTCAATTGGAATATCCATTATTGTATTACTTTGATAAAATAGATCCAAGTAAATGATATATTCTGACCTCGATGTTGTTTTTAATTCACCATTCATCAGACCATGTGAGTCGATGAATTTAATCAATTAATTGGAAAATGACTGATTTTCTTTATCCATTCGCGCGCATATAAGCTGGGTTTAGGTTGTCTATAGTAATGTATTCAGTACAGAGATGAAATCTCTTTGACTAGGATTTGAATGTTTATATAAAGGGACTATTTTTCACGTTCTGTATTTGATTTCCAGGTGGAGGTGTTTGAATAACTCATAGTTCATCTTCTTTCTGCTCATCTTTGTGTACATTTTTTTAACCCTAACAATTATAACTCCTTTTTTTTCTTTCTTTTTTCTTTTCTTTGAACATAATGAGAGTTATGAGTATTTGATATCATCTCACTTATTTCAAACAATTTACGTTTTGTAACCAAGTGTCACTGTACGCATTTGGCGTTTTATTTGGGGCGGGAAGGGCGTCTGCATGGAGGCTTGCTCGAAGAGACTGTGGCGACTGACGTCAGCATGTGAGAGGAGCATCGGATTTCCTGGTGTATGTTATCAATTGATGATATTTATTTCGAGCTTCGGGGCTTTTCTTCGGCTGAATAAAATCGCCAAATGGTAGATACAATGGAGGTACAATTTGTCAGCAGTGAAAGACGTATAAAAGCTCTTCCTCTTATATTTCCTTCATCCTATTACTCTGCATCCTATCTGTCTCTCTGTCTTCAGTTTCCTCCTTTTTTTGTCTTTTTCATTCACCAACTTCCCATTCTTCCAAATGTTCCCCCGTTTCATCCTTTAAATACATGTTTCCAATGTTCCCTCGTTTCGTCCTTTAAATACATGTTTCCAATGTTCCCCCGTTTCGTCCTTTAGATACATGTTTCCAATGTTCCCCCGTTTCATCCTTTAAATACATATTTCCAATGTTCCCCCGTTTCATCCTTTAAATACATGCTTCCAATGTTCCCCCGTTTCATCCTTTAAATACATGTTTCTAATGTTCCCCGTTTCATCCTTTAAATACATGTTTCCAATGTTCCCCGTTTCATCCTTTAAATACATGTTTCCAATGTTCCCCGTTTCATCCTTTAAATACATGTTTCCATACAGTTCCTCCACTACGTTATTTTTCATCAGTTGCACATGCTTTCCTTCTTTGATTCCACTTGTTTTGTTCCTCTTTCTCGCTCTATAACCTACTAATTTATAATTTATGAAAATCAAATAGAAAACAAATAAGTTGATAAATGATTTATGGATAATTAGGACAGAATAAAAAAAAAAGTCCCGCGTAACAATGCTATGCAAAAGCCACACATTAACACGAAGAAATAGAATATAGTCAAAACAAAAATAGTTAAGCGAAGCCTGAGAGTTACGGTTCAACAATGTCAATGAAAAATTCTCTGCCAGGAGGTTAAATTAAACAGTGTGTTGTACTTGCTCGCTCCCATTTCCCAAGACAATAACTCACTGTCGTATTCCCCCACCCATCCCCGTCTGTCCATTCCCTATCCACCCCTCCCCATCCCCTCCCCCTCCCCCTCCCCCTCCCCTCACCTTCCCAGCCTTTGAACTGAGCGAGGTTTTACTAAACTATTTGGTATTTCCATCTGAGAGAACATTGTTGCTTAGAAGTTTAGGAAACTTTGTCTGCTTTTCTCGTTAAACCTTCTCCTTTTCCTTGCCTTACTTTATCTTGCATTCTCCCCCTCCCCCTCATTCATCTCGTCCATTGTTACCCCTCTCCCTTACATCTGTCTTCGTCCCTTTTACACTTTTCTCACCGTTATTTCCATCTCTCCTCTCTCCATCATTTTCTTTTTTCTTCTTCTTTCTCTCATTTGGTTATCCTTCTTGTTTACTCTTGTTCGTATTTCCTCCATTTTCTCTTTTTTTCTCTCCCTTGCGTCCTCGTTCCTCTTCTCTCCTTCATTCTCCTCCATCTACTCCTACCCTTCCTCCCCTTTTCCCTCTCCTACTCTTATTTCCTCCTCCTCTTCCCTCCTCTTCTTTCTTCCTCCCCTTTCTCCACCTATTTCACACGCCCCGCCTCCTCTACTTTTTCTTTTCCTCCTCCGCAGGCCCAAAGAGTTTTCTTGCCACGTCAAGGAGGCGTTATCGGAAGATTCTAAGACTTCCACATATGTTACAAATGGTTTTCGTACCATACTCTGGAAATGGTACCTCTTGTTTCCGTTTCAACTTTACCCCCCAAAAAACGGATATCCCTTCCCCTCACCTATTTTTCCATGTATCATTGCGATTTCTTATCTGGAAGCAGTTTCTGGGGGTGCTGTAGCAATACAAGACAACACAACACAAAATAGCTTTCACTAATAATTCTACGTGTGAATAATGTGTAAGGTTAGGATTTTTCATTGGGAAGCGATTGGCCTTTAGCCACTGTATTTGGAGTGTCTGGGTAAGTTCTAATCA
>NC_134797.1:58379138-58386638 GCF_046742065.1 Oratosquilla oratoria
AATCCCTTCGGGCTGCGTCAAAATTTACTCACACATACTACCCCACCCCCCACCCCCCGCCCATTCCTCCTCATGCAGTCACAACATCATCCATATATATATATATATATATATATATATATATATATATATAGATATATAAGAAAACTTAAGAAAAAGAAACACAGAAATCCAAAGCGCTTTCGTGTAATTCACATCCTCAGGGGAGAATACAGACAAAAGTACAATACAAAGACAATTTAAACGGAAAAGTGTAAACCTAGGAGAGGTCACTAGGCACCACATGGAAAAATTAGGAAAGGTCATAAGGCCCCACACGGAACCATGTCATTTGTCCACTCTTGGGATTAACCAAAATATCCTATACCGAATTGTTTACAAATGTTCTTAATTATGTAATTATCTAATTTATACATACCATTACTTATGTTCAAATTGACTGACTCAGTTTGTTTGATAAGGCTACTTTCAATGATGTTCCTGTTAACAATAGGATTACATGATAAAACTGACGATGCCTTAGTCCAGTCTATACAATGATTATAATCCCTCATGTGCACAAATAAAGCATTAGTCTTGTCCTGTTCTGACACTGTATTTATGTTGCTTTATTCTAGTTGAGAGATCTTTACCTGTTTGTCCTACATAAAGATTCCCACAATCTTTACAAGGAACCTTGCATATGCAGCCACATGAATTTTTTTGGAGAATTCTTAATAATCAATTTCTTGAATGTGCATGAATTGTTTCTTTTTCTTAAGTGGTTACTAGCATATTTCTGATCACGTGTTCAAGTGATTTATTTGCAAAAAATATATATATATATGTATATGTGTATGTGTAAAGTAAAAAGACAAATATACAAATGAAACCATCGAGACGGAAGGGGCTAATTTAGGTAAGTTGTAATCCCTTGGGTCTCATTGGGGTGTCATGGAGATAAATGGCTGGTGAGAGAGAGCGGCAGGGCAAAAAAGAACAAATGTCAAACAGAATGGAAGGAGTTAATACCTCCCTGCTTCCTCGGTCTTCTGCCCCCCCCCAAAAAAAAAAAAATTGTGTATCTTTAGCAAACGTTGAGGATGTATGAAAAGTATGTTTGTTTAATAAGTGCAATATTGGAAATTTATCAATGTAAAGTTGAATGCAGTAACAAAATAAATTAATTTTGAATAAGAATTTCTCTTGCTATGCGATGCTAAGTAAAGTATGCAATACGAACTCTAAACAAACTTTTGACAAACTTTGAAAGAAAAAGTACTATTTTGTCTCAAGTATAAATAAAGTGTCTTAAAACTATATAGACATTCTTTATGTATGATCTACGTGAATATATATTTGAAAAATATAACCGTTTGATGAAAGGATGTAGTATACCAAAACCATTGTTCAAACGTTTGCTCAAAGTTTGTGGCATACCAAAATTGTTCACGGTGGTAAGGTAGGGCAGGTATGTGACAGCCTTTCAGCAAGAGTTTATAACATTTGCTATTTAGCCGGGGGGGGGGGCGATAATTTGTTCCTAGCCCCATACTCTCCCCATTTCTCTATCTCCATTCTTTCCCATTTGCACTATTTCATTCTTCCATTCCATGCCCTCTTGTCGCCACCTCCTTCGCCTTCTTCCTCTCCCATCTCTTCCATGGAACGGAAATTACACCCAGACCCGGCGGAAACTTCCTTAATATTCTTTGCCTTTGGGGCGGAGGCTTCTCCATTTTTCACTTTCGATTCTGAGAAGAGTCCGAAGTGGTGGGTGGGAGGGATTGGAGGAGGGGGTGGGGGTGGGGAAGGTTAGCTAAGATCTCTCTCTCGTTCCCTTAATTGTCGGGGAGTAGGGGAGGCTATGGCTGTTATCTTACCCTCCGTTGGATGGGAGATACGGAGAGATGGCTTCCTACCCCTCTGGTAGGAAGGGGAGATGACGTTTCATAGCGATGAGGCGAAGTAAAAATAACTCCTATTTACTCTTTGCAGCTATCAAGGAAGATAAGAACCTCTGCTTCTACAGATGGGCGTGTGCAGTATGTGGCTAAGAGAATCAATGCGACGTATGAAAGAGCCTTGTTCGTTATGTAATGAGTATCCGTTGTTTGTCTTGGAACACCATATGCACAGAAGTAATGGTGGAGCTTACTCGGAAAGTAAAGGAGTTGACATAAGGTCTGCCTCGCTCATCCACATAAGTGAGGTTTGATACGTATGTTGTTTTGTTCCGGCCGGTGACTAGCGACATCATACAACTGTAGACACCGCGTGGACTTGGAGCGCATTATATTGACCATGTGACCGGTACAATGCACGCCCCAAGTCTGTGCGGTATCTACACAAACAGGGGTTAAACTCTGCCCAAAGGTCGGATGGGGGGGATTCTGGGCCACCGGCAGTTCCTCTCATTTAAAAAAAATGTCCTGTAAGCCTTTATTGCATTGCTCCTGAGCAGCCATGAAAAATGTATAAAGTACGTTGAACGTGAAGCCGGGTAACCCTTACGCTACTAAGGATTTAGGAAAAAGAATGAGGTACATAAGTGGTTGTCAGAATAAAAGGGTTACATGTCATTTGGTACGAATGTGGTTCGTCGAGGTCTGTATATAGCCCTTTCCTACCAAGGAGTTACAAAAAGTGAAGAGAATAAAAGTGACACTGCACGGAAAAGGTAAATATATGTTGGCTACCAGAGGTGCCACAAAGATGAAAAGAATAGGTAGGTGGTAGCTCGCAGAAGAGGCTACTTGGTATGGAAGAGAGTCATCGAGGTAACCGTTACTCCGTAACTAATGAAAGGTTGTTACGGAGATGAACAGGGAAGGAAAAATAAATGAATATGAATGAGGTTAATCGTAGACGGCACGACACTTTCCTTACAGAAGGGAAGCCGCGGATATTGATCATACGAGACATCCAGAATCAGAAGGGCATTCCCGCCAAATTTACGGATTTCGAGTGAAGCACGGGAAGGAATGCCACAGAAATTTATTTCTTTTTATCTGCATATTTCCAAGGCACCCACCCACTCCGCCCCCCCCCAAAAAAAATAAAAATAATAATAATAATAAAATGTGCCATCAACAGCGACCGGAAACATGCCCACATGATACTGGAGGGGTAAAAAGGGAGAAGGGGGAAAAAGAGGATAAAAATATGGTATAAAAAAAAAAAACCCGCTTCCATCAGCTCTAATGCGAACAGGAGTGGAGAATCCTTTCTCGTGGTTAGGGGAGATTTTCGAAAGTTTAATGTCATCATCTGGCAGTAGAAGTCTTTGGACGGAAGTGGAGGGTCCTTCGAAAGACCTTGCTTCAGCTTCGTCCGTTAAATAGACAGTGTACTCCCTTGCTCAATAAGTAATGAGAAAATATCAGGCTAGACATTAAATATGATTTGATTAAAATACTTCTTCATGGTGAAGTACACATACATATATTCTATAAAATGACTAACTGGCAACTTTCTATATTTGTAGGTCTGAGTGCAGCGGTGAACGTGGTGGAACCAGTCTGATTCGGTTTGCCGATCTGTGAACACTTATCAAGATGCAGGGAAACATGGAGCAACGTTACGCCATCAAATTTTGTGTTAAACTTAAGAAAACCAAACAAGAAGCTTATGGAATGTTAAAGGAGACCTATGGGGATGAACAGATGAGCCAAGCAAGTTTTTATCGGTGGTTTAACAGATTTTCTGAAGGAAATGAACAGGTTGAGGATGAACCCAGATCTGGAGCACCGAAAAGTGCACGCAAGGAGGAAAACATTGAGGAAGTGCAAAGGTTAGTGATGCAAGACCGTCGAATATCTGTGAGGATGATATCTGAAGCTGTTGGCATTAGTATTGGCACAGTAGAAACAGTTCTGACCGAAGATCTGAAGCTCCACAAAGTCCGTGCCAAAGATCCTCTCCGACGACCAGAGGCAGTTTCGTGTGGAATGTTGCACTGACATTCTCGAAATGATAGAGGCTGATTCAGGTTTCCTGAATAAGGTAGTGACTTGCGACAAGAGTTGGGTGTTCACCTACGACCCTGAGAGCAGACGCCAGAGTGCTCAGTGGAAGCACGCGACCTCCCTCAGACCCAGAAAGGGAAAGATGAGCAAATCGCAAAAGAAGGCCATGGTCATTCCTTTCTTTGACCCTCAGGGACTCATTCACGTTGAATGGGTCCCGCAGGGTCAAACCGTCAATAAGGAATATTACCTTACTGTTCTGAAAAGGTTCAGGGAGAAGATGAGGAAGAAGAGGCCTCAGCAGTGGAGGAAGTGGTGGTTCCACCAGGACAATGCCCCATGTCACAAGTCAACGCTGGTGACCACCTGGATGGCCGACAGGGGAATGAAAGTGGTACAAAATCCACCCTACAGCCCTGACCTAGCCCCTTGCGACTTCTTCCTGTTCCCACGCATGAAATACAGCCTCAGGGGAACCAGATTCCAATCAACAGAGGAGCTGAAAGAGGCATCGGAAAGTTACCTGAAGGGACTACTGAAAAAGGACTTTGAGGAGGTCCTCCAGGATTGGAAGAGACGCATGCAGAAGTGTGTAGATGCGAGAGGCAATTATTTTGAAGGAGACAAAGTTTTGTCTCTCCTGACATTTTCTCTTTACTTATTGAGCAAGGGAGTATTAGTTATCTAACTGGTAAATATCCGTCTAATTGATTATAGATTCATTTGATTATATAATCATTTAATAACATGTCTATTTAATGATGTTTTTATGTTTTTGTATTTTAGCTAGATATTTATTATTTGTTTACTATTTCTTTACTTGTTTAATTATTCATGTGTTTACTCATATATTTCTTTGTTTATTTGTTTATTGATTGAATTATTTGTTTTTCATTTCTTATACTATATATATATATATATATATATATATATATGTATGTATAATATATATATATTATATATATGTATATATATATATATATATATAAACTTTTTGTATATCTACAAATATAATCATTTGTACAAGTAATGCATATGTATGTATATACGATTGGCAGGACCATCTAATTCTTTATTATCACAGTTACCTCTTTCTTCTTTTTACATATCTATTCATATTTTTCATAATACCTTCATTTCTCTTTCTTTTTTATTTGTATTGAATTATTTATTGATTTACATGTATTCTTATATATAGAGACATTTTGAGTAAGGAAGTTAAATAACAATGAAATATATGAAAAACGAAAACATTGAATACAGTAATTTGTGAAAGAAGAAAGTGAAGAGTAGGGAAAATTGGTAATAGTGACGATGTGTCGGGAGGCCCAAGAAGACATTTTTGGAAGGCGAAGGTCAACGCAAATTTTGTCCACAATAAGTCTCCCGCCCTCTTGTCTGTGTTGCTGTAATTAGCAATGTAAAGTAATTCAATTATCATTATCATTATTATTATAATTCTTATTATATTTCATTTATTCTATTTTATTATAATTTTTTTATTATTATAATTATTATTATTATTATTATTATTATTATTATTATTATTACTACTACTACTACTACTACTACTACTACTACTACTACTACTACTACTACTACTACTACTACTACTACTACTACTACTACTACTACTACTACTACTACTGTTTTATTTTATTTTTATTCATTTATTTATTTATTTTTATACCCCTGCCAATATCAGTGACTCACTCCCAGTCTGGTAAGTGTCCTGTGTCTATGTGGTTAACTAGAGCGTTTGTTTCCAGATGGTGTCTAATGTCCGTTTTGTGTTCCCTGAGTTTTGCTTAGTCCTCAGTATGTCTCACCGTATTATGCATTGTCGCATCCATTGCCAGGAATTTTGTAAACAATTTGCCATTGTCACACTTGGTCTTCGCTTATTACTTTGTGATTAAATGTCCGATCTTTATTCCGGTGTCATTTACAATGATGAGCCCTGTTTGTCTCATTGTCTTGGAAAGCATTTGAAATAAGCCCGAGGCAGGAACTACTGGGTATCGTAAATCTGGCCACTCTTCACTTTCATTCCTTTGTTTGATTTTAATGGTTTTACGTAATAACGTCCCTGGGCATCTTAGGTTTTTAGGTACATCTCTCTTCACTCCTCTGGTGATGTAACCCGTGTTACATCAGCTATGGCTGAGGAGCTGGCTTGGGCCAATATTGTTTTATATATCTGGGTGAGAATTTTGGGAGGGAAGGATGGGGATACCCTGCAAGGATGGCTTGGCGACGGCCGCCGAAGCTCAGTGGACGAATACAGAATCCGGTGCCAAACAGTTGATATTCCATTTCCACCTCAGAGTTGCCACAACAGCTGCTCGGCCACGCGCGCATTGACGATTCGCTCTCAAATTAATTGTGATATCTGAGCCAGCGTTGTCGCCATCTAGGAAGCCAGAATATAGACGAGACCAAGGTATAATACTGCAGTGCCGCTTTCCATTTCAGGGATACGTAACCGGCCAGTCCCACCTTATACAATAACAATTATTCATCCCTCATTGACATATATTATTGAACCAGATATCATCTCCAATACTAGTTCATAGTGTGCTGCTATGGCATATTGCAATAGATAATTGTCTAACGCTGATTTCGTCCCACACAGGTTCACAGATTACAATAGAAACACATGTTGGTCTCTAGCAATTGTATGGAAACATAGCATCATATGATGCTATAAACCATAACCCAACTTCGTATTTGTCTTTAAATATATTCTCATAAAATGAGCATCCTTGTATAAAAGGGATGTCAAAAAACAGGAAGCAAATTATCATGAAACCATTATGGAAACAGCATCATATGATGCTATAAACCATAACCCAACTTCGTATTTGTCTTTAAATATATTCTCATAGAATGAGCATCCTTGTATAAAAGGGATGTCAGAAAACAGGAAGCAAATTATCATGAAACCATTATGGAAACAGCATCATATGATGCTATAAGCCATAACTCAACTTCGCATTTGTCTTTAAATATATTCTCATAGAATGAGCATCCTTGTATAAAAGGGATGTCAGAAAACAGGAAGCAAGTTATCATGAAACCATTATGGAAACAGCATCATATGATGCTATAAGCCATAACCCAACTTCGCATTTGTTTTGAATATATTCTCATAGAATGAGCATCCTTGTATAAAAGGGATGCCAGAAAACAGGAAGCAAGTTATCATAAAGCCATTGTGAGAAGGCCAATTATATAACTCAAATTTTACGCTCAGTACTCTCTTTGCAGACCACGACGCTTCAGTAAGCAAGACCAATACACTTTGTTGTAGACGTAGTTATTGTGTTCAGAATAAAATCTATGCTTGTAAGGGTTATATCCATACGTACCCAATGGGCAGTGATGACTCCAATATTGTTTGACTTTACTATTCTGTTATCAACACTTTTTCATAAATCAGTCTTTTTGTATGACTTATGTAACATATATGTTGCAGAAACCACGATGAAATCGAAAGAACATGCATGATTTCTGCAAAATCGTTATTCAAGTGGTCATTTTGAAATTTATT
>NC_134797.1:58389138-58391638 GCF_046742065.1 Oratosquilla oratoria
AGTATCATTGAAGAATAAAAGAGAAAAGGCTTTTTTCTATTTATCTAATAGCGTGCGCAGGAACAACTACGTCCTTTTCGGTTGTAAGGGCTTCTTAAAAGGTTTTCCAAATCTAACGGTTTTCCAAATCTACTCAGTTTCCGAGTCTGGCAAGTCCCAATTACTTTCACACGAAAATGTTCTCCTCATTATGCAAAACGCAAATTCATAAATGTATTTCAAGCGTGGCAGAGCTCCTGTAAACGTATTGCTTTTATCACCAGATTTCGTATGCTGGTGTAGAGATGGCGGTTCGAACTCTTCCACCAGCGAACTTGGACCAAGGGCATGGTTCATTAAATTCCACACTACAAAGTCCTGTGTGAGGGGCACCGTCCTAGCTTGTGACGTTAAACCATATCATCATGTATGACTTTAAGAACGGCAAATGTTGCAAAAGTGGTTACTCCAGCCAAACTGTTGTTTTTCTCCCACTGGAGGTAATTACCCTGGACTTGAGAGAAGCTGCTCTGTGCTGAGAAAGATAGCCTGGCGTGAATCACGAGGAAATACTTAGGCTGCGTTTACACCAATCGAATCGATTCAATTCATGAAGAATCAACACGATTCATGAATCGCCTTGATTCGCCACACTAGTTTCAATGTAACCGTTCATACCAGCTGTGAGGGGGTAAAGAGGAAAAGATGCTCCTTACTCATAAGAATGAAGGAGACTGCAAGAGACCATAAGGCCTACACTAGGCAGTTCTGTGTCCATGACCACCTGTCATCCCCATCCATAAAATTGTATAACCGTTTCTTAAAACAACAGATAGTTTCACCGCTCACTACATGGTTACTAAATCTATTCCATTCGTTGACTACCCTATTCGTAAACCAGCTCTTGCCTATTTCCTTCTTAAATCTTAATTTGTTCAATTTAAATCTATTACTACGAGTCCTGCCCTTTGTCTTAATATGATAACCATGTTTTCAATTCTTACATATCAGCTAACCATAATCTTTTCCCTTCTTGCTAACATATGCATTTTAACAAGACCTGTTACACTGGAAATCTCCGCTCGGATAGAGTGAACAGACTACGTGGAAGGAGAGAGAGAGAGAGCCTTCCTTGGCGGGGATTAAGAGACTAGGAGCTCTGCCAGCCAACTTGGAGGGTAAGAGGTTGGGAGTGAATCTTGCTAAACGTAATTCTTCTTCTTACTGCATGAACGTTTCCTTTTTATCCTCCAGACAGACTTTAAAGGAACGATCTGCGAAAGACTGATCCATTAGATTTCGGTGACAGCAATCCGTTGCTGATAACCAGCGTTTCTATCCCATCCTATTCATTCGAGCAGAAGTAGTAGAGTCATGAAAATGTCAATAAATGATTAAGTAAATAAATAAATAGAATAGATAAATAAAATAAATAAAAATAAACGATGGCAGCAGAAAGACGGGGTAGCAGAAGTGAAAACTAATCAGCATTCTTCAAGCAGATATTCGTCTCTAATCATAAAAGAAGGCTGCACAACTCTGGTCCGTAGGGGTGCCACTCCAGTTCTCAACACAGGGACGTGGATAGTTTATGCACTCAATTAATCATACAAGGACTTCGGTGACACCTGTTACAAAATCTCACCCAACTCACTATCCGACTTCCACGAAGTGGGAAGTGAGAAACCCCTGGTAGGGCAAGCCCTGTCAGTTGTGGCAATTATTATTATTATTATTATTATTATTATTATTATTACTATTATTATATATATATATATATGTATATATATATTCTCTCTCTCTCTCTCTCTCTCTCTCTCTCTCTCTCTCTCTCTCTCTCTCTCTCTCTCTATATATATATATATATATATATATATATATATATATATATATATATATATATATATATATTGATTGGGTTACCTCCCCGCCTGGCTAGGGCTGTCAGGAACCGATACAAGAAGCACACATCGGGTCCCTAGAATCGAACTCACGACCTGCGCATGAATTCGGCACTGAAGGACAAGCTCAGAACAAAATATATACAGAAAAGGGGTTTTCCCCCTTATAAGGGAGGTAGTCAACCACGGTAACCACCCACTCTTCATCCATACAATATCCACCTGTTTTACTTTTTAGTTCTTTGTGGATGAAGGGCCGTCTCTCTCCCCTGGAAAGACTGCCTGGGTCAGAAACAATGCATGGGGGAACACGGTGGCAGAATTCTGCTCCCCCCCACCGTAGAAGGACCCAGAAGAGGTAGTCATAGGAGCGGTAAAGGTCAGGGTCAAGGGAATAGCATCAATGAGGGGTTAGCTGGACTGCAAAAGTGTCACCTTTCCTCTGTGAGTAGATATTTCTAAACTCTAACATAAACAAAATATGTGAGGCTCTGGTGTGTACGGGCGTCTCAAAACAGTCTCTAAAATACTGAGTTTATGTTACTATACTGTCAGAGTCAAGGGAACAGCATCAGCAGGGGTTAGCTGCACTGCAAAAGTTTCACCTTTCCTCTGTGAGT
>NC_134797.1:58396638-58399138 GCF_046742065.1 Oratosquilla oratoria
CGTGTTAACATAAAAATATTTTAATTAATTATCGTTATCGCACTTGCATAGCGTGATCATTTTTTTCCTTTTTCATTCTTACCTCAAATGTTTTTGGATTGAGTTTCTTCAGACATTGTACCCTTCTTATAAGGATCTTTTGGGCTCTTTTGAATTTCGGTATTGTCGCGAATGAGCTGCATAAATGTCCAAGATATTGCCGTTTCTACGCCACAAAGGAAAAATAAAATAACTAGATTACTAACATGGTTCACAAAGGCAAGAGGTGTGGAATCTAATTAATATTTCTATTGAAGTAAAAGCAAAATCATTTCGAGGCCAATATTCATATATACGATGATGATGATTGTGTGTGTGTGTGTGTGTGTGTGTGTGTGTGTGTGTGTGTGTGTGTGTGTGTGTGTGTGTGTGTGACTTCGTGTGTGTGTGTATGTGTGCATATTTATGTATGGGTTTCGGTTCGATTCCCGAGGCGACGGCCGGAAAGATTTTTTGTATGATTTCGCTGTTACTAGCAATTCACTTCAGGTGTATGTCGTATATATATATATATATATATATATATATATATATATATACAGTATATATATATATATATATATATATATATATATGTATATATATACATATATATATATAATTATTTATGTGTGTGTGTATATTATATAATATATGTATATATAATGCGTGTGTGTGTGTGTGTGTGTGTGTGTGTGTGTGTGTGTGTGTGTGCGCGCGCGTTCGTGTACGTGTATTTGTGTGTGACCGCGCGGTCGTTCGTAGACGTTCGAACATTACACGCCAGAACTGTTTTGCTTGGGGGCCAAAACCAATCAAATGAAATAGTTCTCTGGTGCAACTCTCACGCAGCGCGAGCAAGTACAATAAGACTGTCAAAGGAAGGTTGAAGAAAATGGGCCCGAAAGGCTCCACAGAAAACGGTAAAGTGGCTGGCCAAGTGGTACCCCTGCTCCGGAAGGAAATAGCGAAACGCTTCGTTGGAATTTCTTTGCAAACAAACGCTCAGATATATTTCAAGTGTTTAGGTGGTACGATGCGAAAAATTGCCAGAATGTGGGCCAAGTGTTTTTCTTTGCTATAATGTCCAAAGTCTCTGTTGGATACCGTCTGCATAAATCTTGGCAATATGTTCTCTTGGAAGGGAAGAATTGTAAAAATGTTATTATAACAGCTGTTGTATTAAGAAAAAAAAAATCCAAGCTTTAGGTGATGCGTCTATTGCGTGATATATTGGCATACACTCTAGACTGCATTTACCTGTTATATAACAATTAGGTTAAATGTGATTTGAAAGGGTTTCAACTCTTTTTCTCTATCATACATATCTTTGAATTTGCCTGTGGATTAAAAGTGCGTTTTAGGACTTCCAAAACTATTCCAGAAATGAAAGCATCTGTAAGGAAACTTAATTTCTTGACATTCTTTGTGGATTTCCCCCCATGACTTCGCGACTTCCTCTTGTCCCTGATCATGAGGTCTTCACTCACATTCAATAGTTTACCTTTCGTTTAGTACTAAGAGTTGTTTTCTAAGTACGTACATATTATCAAGATCTTGTAAGATATTGCAGCCTCCTTCCTATTTTAGTGTTCTCATGAACTTTGCAATGTCTGAAAACATGATAGAGCAGCTTATAGTAGCTAACGTCATGCTGTTTTCATCAATTAATTATTACAATTTGAACCATTTAATATCCATTGTGATACCATTGTAGATTTAATTAGTCTTAGTATATTAGCATTCTATATTCTCTGTTAAGTAAATGGGGGTAGGCCTACGGGTCGATGGTCTGGTGACTGTCGGGGTGCATAGAAAACGGGAAAAAGGTTGAGAACCCCTGGTCTAGACTGACTATATTTACCTCGTTGTTATAAATGGGAAAGACGATTACAAATGTTCCGAGTCATTTTCTCTATCATACATATCTTATTATAACTAACATCATGTTATTTATATAAATCAAAAGCATTACAGGTGTCTAGACTGAGCCTTGTGGGACTCCGCTGCTCACCCTTCTCTAGCCTGACCTCTCATCTATCATCCTTCACCACAGTTCTCTTATACTAGTCATTCATGAAATTCCTTATCCATTCAAAGACCTCATTCTTAAGTTTTCCAGTATATTCTAATTTCGATTGTTTTATAAGGTTCTTTATTAAATTCCTTCTCCAGCTCCAAGTATGTACAGACCGTCCATGGTCTTGCAACACATTTACAGTTATTGAGTAAAATCTTATCATATTATATTCACATGATGTTCTGTTTCTAAACCCGAATTGTTTATTCACCAAATTATTTTCTCCAATGTTTTTATTTATTTTTAATTATATTTTTAAGAATGACGAAAGCAGTATATATTCATTACAATACATATATACTGTATATATATATATATATATATATATATATATATATATATATATATAAACATTTATTAAATGTCCGAGGGAACTCTAACCTCGGCAAAAAGACCCCAAAT
>NC_134797.1:58409138-58414138 GCF_046742065.1 Oratosquilla oratoria
CATGTTATGGATACAGTGGTAAGATGGACAAAAAATATTCACTACGAAATAGAAAAATATATATATGTATATTTTTTTCTTCGGCCACCAATTCCTCCTTCATCTATTCGTGCTCATCCCCCCTGCCATTGCTTCCTCAATCTCTCTCTCTCCCTCTCTTTCTCTTTCATTTGATCATTTTCTCATTCTCTCTCTATCCTTCTGTTTCTCTCTCTCTTCCTCTCTCCTTCTTTCTGTCTCTCTCCCTCTCTCTCCCTCCCTCTGTCTTTCTGTTTTTTTTTTCTGTCTCTCCCTGGTTTTTTTTTTATTTCATTGTCTCTTCTTTTTACTCATTTTTAATATTTTTTCCGGTTGTGCGGATTACATCTTCAAAAAAAGTTTATCATTTAGACTTAAATTTTTCATTACTTACAGTCTTTTGAAATGTTAGCAGTATACCCTAGGATGTCTGTTTGCTTAACGTTTCTGTGTGTTTTGTGAATTGGTAAGTAGGTATTTTATGAAGAACAAGGCATATGATAATGTAGGTAATTGGATAGGATTGTAGGTTAATATGTTGATGAGTTTGTGATCGGGTTGGTAAACATTTTTAGAACCTCTTAGATTGAGTGAAAAAAGAGTAGATGAGAACGGATATATTCAAGATTTGAGCACTAAGAGCTTAACGTCAGAAATAAAGTGACAGTAGGGTTTAATGCAACATATTTCATAAAAATGTCACGATACTGTACAAGCCACATGTTACGATTGACATCGTGGCGTCGGAGGGGACCCGCTGCGACCTGAACACACACCTGCCTGTGACAATTCGTACAACACCATTGCAAGAGAGAAAGGACGCGATGGTTAATGTTGTGCCCCGGGTTACAGGCGAACGTGACACTACATGCGACCTTGGGGCACTTAGCAGTAAGTGAGGTCAGGTTAGTCAAGGGATTATGCCTTCAGTGTTGCTGTCCACTTAGCACGTTCCTTCACTTTAATTAAAACCAGAGTTGTATCCAGTCTGTATTACTAGGATTGCCCGTGCGTCATGCCCAATTGATCCTACAAGAACCTCCTAGGTTTCATAACCCAACTCGAATTTGAGACGCATTACGTTCTACCATAAGGCTTTTAGTAGAACTCACGACACACCGAAATGGGAAATGTTATGCGCTACTACGCATTGATTCATACGCCTCACCGTCCTCAGTGCCCGAGGTTCCTGGCCCTCCTCCCTCCTCCCTCCTCCCTCCACCTTCCTCCCTCCTCCTTCCACCCTCCTCCCTCTCCCCACCTCCTTCCTCCTTCCACCCTCGTCCCTCTCCCCCCCTCCCTTCACCCTCATCCTCCTTTTTCTTCCGTCTTCTTTGCTCTTTCGTTTTTCTCCCTCTTCCTCCCTCTTTTTTCCCCCTTTTTCCATCGGCATTCCGCCCGCCTCTTTCCTTTCATCTTTTTTTCTCCCTCCCTCTTCCTTTAATCTTCTTTCTTCTTGCTCCTTCCTCCCTCCTACTTATTACTTATCATTCCTTACCCTATTTTCCTTACATCTACTTCTGAAACCTTCCGTTCCCCACTCTAGACTCCCTTCACCCCTGGCTGTTCTCTCTCCCAAATCTGCGGTTGTTCTTCGCGTGGGAAGAGTCTTCGTCAGGACAAAGTACGCCCTCGTTACTGTATCCCCCGAATGGCGGCGCCACCAGCCCGACAGAGAGAGGTGCCGGAAAAACTTTGGTTCTGCATTTGCATAGAAAGTGGAGCAGGTGGAGAGAAACGGTGGAGATGGAGGGGGTTGGTGGTGAAGGAGAACGGGAGAGGATCTCGTAATATTGACCAAAATAACCACGGTCAAGTGACATGCGGAATTCTGCAAAAAGTATCCTTGGGGGCTTATTTAAACTCGTGGAGATTTTTGGCACTTTCTGTACCATCAACTTTCATTCAACCAGCAGTTGTGACGTACCTATAGCGATTTTACTTAACTACTTTCTGCAAACCAAGAAATTTTACTCGCATGAGAGTAGTAATTCGTACTAAATTGGGTTAAGGATATTCAATTAACTCCATCGGCACAACGTCACAAATTAGGGATTGCGATCTGCCTGACAGCCTGAATTAATGTTCAGCTGAGACCATTACCTCGTGCTTCAGCGGTTGTCAATATTTTCATATATCAAAGAACGGCAAAAGGTAAAACCATAAAATAGTGAAATGCTCACAGAGGACCCCACTGGAAAGAAAAGAACGAATGGTATATAAATTTTAAAGTTAAGTCCAAAATTTCCTTTTTGGAAGAGTACTAGGCATGAATAGGAAGAAAAATACCAGGAGAGGGAGTTTTCAAGCTTCTCGGTTGAAGAAAAGTGAGAGGAGTTACTGGTTACCTCTTGTTAAAGGTAATTGCATGAAGAAGGGTGAGACATTCCAGAAAATAGTCCTGCATGGTTTCGAGAGGAAGACCTCAGTTCAGAATAGTAACCATGACAATAGTAATACATAAGATATAGAGATACAGCATTGCGGCGTACAAGAAGATGTTGAAGTTCACCGGTGAGAAAAAAAAAAGAAAAAAAAGATGGAGAGCTTTGAACTCAACCTCGCTTGATAGTGCTTTATAAGTTATCTCAGCCATGGAAGGCATTCTACATACAAGACTAAACATGTTCCTTGCATGGGGCAAGCATCTGATAT
This sequence comes from Oratosquilla oratoria, assembly GCF_046742065.1. Lineage (NCBI taxonomy): Eukaryota > Metazoa > Arthropoda > Malacostraca > Stomatopoda > Squillidae > Oratosquilla > Oratosquilla oratoria. The sequence continues at coordinate 58,411,812 of NC_134797.1, forward strand.
TTACAACGTTCTTAACCGTTAGGAAACGCTTAATCTGATTAAAACTGTGATATGAAATTCCCACTTGATTTTACTATGAATATCAAGTGTCGGGAAGAAAGAGCTGTGTATTACCAGGGAATAGGAAATGGCTCCATGGAAAACTGTCGATTGATACGGTGGAGAGAATGGGTCTAGGTTGCCTTGAACGATTAGGTTTTCCTTGTCAAATATGAAGTTAGGTGTTGATAAGCAACCTTCACACACACACACACACACACACACACACACACACACACACACACACACACACACACACACACACACACATATATATATATATATATATATATATATATATATATATACAGTATATATATATATATATATATATACATATATATATATATATATATCCACCATGGTCTGGATCACGTGTTGGACTCGTCATCGACAGCTATTAACCTCCCGGATGAGAGCTCAGAGCTCGTATGACCGATCTATGGGTAATACTGTGACCTTACACGCACGCACACACACACACACACACACACACACACACCCAACTCCCCACCCACGAGAGTTGAAGTAACAACCCGCAGCGCAGCGATACTGAAATTATTTTAGCCCTGGGCGGTAGTCGAACCCGGATCGCCGTAGTGGAAGGCGAGAACTCTAACCACAGTGGCATGAGGTGTGTGTTCTAACCCCTGCGCCACGAGGTGTGTGTGTGTGTGTGTGTGTGTGTGTGTGTGTGTGTGTGTGTGTGTGTGTGTGTGTGTGTGTACACATATATAAATGTACTTAGACATATATATTATGGTTATTTACAATATGTATGTTTTATACAAGAATGACTATATTCGTTTGTGTATATATTAGTATATCAGCGACAATGACCTCTATCCGAAAAAAAAAGAATTCCTACTTTTGAAAACTAGAAATATAAACAAACAGTATTAGAAACTCTGCAGGATCTTGCCAAGTGCAGGACGTGACTTGTTCTACCTTGCAGAAGAGGCTGGTCTTGGGCACAATCCAACTGCCGTGATGTACGCGGAGCCCTTAATGCATAAACGACCAATTAGTTTGATTAAGGCCCTGGATTTAAGCAGGAGCCTAATTTGGTCACTTGCCTCCAGGTTTTTCTTTCTTCCCCTCCCACGGTTCCTCGTCTTGTTTCTTATTTTTTTTTATTTGATTTTGTTTTATTTTTATTTTGTTTATTTTTATTATCCTCTGCTCTTGCTATTCCCTTTTGACCAGCTTCTGTATATCTTCCACATCGCTCTCTACTCGTCTTCGTCGTGTCCTTTTCCAGCATATTTTTCTACTGCCTCTTCTTCCACTCTTCATCTTCAAACTCCTTCTCTTTCCCTCTTTTCTTCTCTTACTCCTTCTTCATCTCCTTATCCTTTCCTTCTGCCTGATCTTACATTTCCTTTCCTTATCCTTCTTCTTTTCTTTCTTCAATCTCCACCACTCTCCTCTCTAGTCTTCCTTCTTTCATCTTTTATTCTTCTTTACTCTCGTGTATTCCTCTTTTAATTTACTTATTGGTCTTCTTTTTCATTTTCTCGTTTTTTTTTCTCGATGATGATGATAATGATGAAGTTGTTGATTATGATGATGGTGATGAATATAATGATGAAGCGATTGTCGTTGATTTCAATGATGATGACGACGACGATGGTGATGCAGATGATGATAATGAAGTTGCTGATGATGAATTTTATCTTGATGATGATGATAAGGATAAAATTGTTCAGTTGTTGTTGTTGACGATGATAATGTTTAGGGCTGGGTCGTTGCCGCAAAAAAAAAAAAAAAAAAAAAAAAAAAATCTTTTGGCGGTCAGAGACCATCATTGCTCAGAGTGGAAGAAGCCCTTCCTAGCCTGAGCGCCATGATCAGGATTCAAACCTCTAGGAGCTCACTGTCACCGGGAAACCGTGAACCACCATCACTTTTTCTCTCCTCCGCCATCTAATTCATACGCTCTTTATATTACTCTTTTTAAAGAGCTATTTCTCTCTTCTTTCTCCGTTCTTCTTCGTCTCATCTTCATTTTACTCCTCACCGTCCATGATATCCTTCTCATTTTCTTTCTTTCCTTATCCTGGTTCTTCTCTTAACCTCTTACCTCCTTCCTCCAACACCCTCTTCTCTTCCCCATTCTCCTCATCCTCAACCCAACCATGACCCTCATCCTCATCCTTGATCTGACAATCACTTTCCCCTCGCTCCAACCCTCATATTTACCCTCGCACTCACTCTGATCTTTGACCTCACCCTCAAGCCTTACACTAGTTCTCGACCTCATCATCACACCCTCCGCCAACATCCTC
>NC_134797.1:58424138-58429138 GCF_046742065.1 Oratosquilla oratoria
TGATATATATATATATATATATATATATATATAGATAGATAGATAGATAGATAGATATATAGATTGATGAAGGTGGAAAAAGAAGTCACGGGTCTAGTTCCGAGTTACTGAGTTTATTCCTGACCGGTTTCGCTCTATGCTTCCTCTGAAGAAGCATAGAGCGAAACCGGTCAGGAATAAACTCAGGAACTCGGAACTAGACCCGTGACTTCTTTTTCCACCTTCATCAACTTGTCACAATGTACCAACATATATATATGTATATGTATATATATATATATATATACATATATATACATAATATATATATATATGTATATGTATATATATATACATATATATATATATATATGTATATGTATATATATATGAATAGAATCACGAGTGACGGTGATGTTGATCAAATAGATCCGACTGTCGTCCCCGGATTCGAACATGGCCTCGTGAATTCTCACTGCACTGCCGTCGCCTTACCGACTGAGCTACTGATCCTATAAAATTCACCAACCTGGAAGTTAATCTACTTCCCGAGGATTTAAGTCGACTGCTAACTGCCGTCCGTACTTATTATCTTACAGTGAACCAGGGCTCTTAGCTAGTGGTTAAGACTGGTACATTTCCTTAATGGACTTATCGCCGTTGTCATACCTGAATAGAATCACCAGTGACGGTGATGTCGATCAAATAATTCCCCGGGAAGTAGATTATTTTCCAGGTTGGTAAATTTCATAGGGTCAGTAGCTCAGTCGATAAGGCGATGGCAGTGAGAATTCACGAGCCCAGGTTCGAATCCGGGGACGACAGTCGGAACTATTTGATCGACATCACCGTCACTGGCTATTCAGGTATGACAACGGCAATAAGCCCATCAAAGAAACGTACCAGTCTTAACCACTAATTAAGAGGCCTGGTTCACTGTAGAATAATAAGTACGGACGGCAGTTAGCAGTCGACTTACTTCCTCGGGAAATAGATTAACTTCCAGGTTGGTGAATTTTATAGAGTCAGTAGCTCAGTCTGTAAGGCGACGGCAGCGAGAATTCATTAGCCCAGGCTCGAATCCAGGGACGATAGTCGGAATTATATATATATACATATATATATATATATATATATATATATATATATATATATATATATATATATATATATATATATATAATACACACACACACACACACACACACACACACACACACACACACACACACACACACACACACATATATATATATATACATAAATATATATATATATATATATATATATATATATATATATATATATATATATATATATAAATATATGTATATATAAATATATATATATATATATATCGTCATGCTCTCCTTGTACACTTAGGTACCCAGCCAAGCCGTCTCATTCAGAAGTTCTGCCTGTAGACCGCCGTACTCCGGTCCTTCCGAATCACTGCCCTTTGATGCTCCAGCAGTCTGGTCGTTAATTTCTTCCGTACCTCTCCCACATAGTGCAGGTTACAGTCTGCCCTTGACGATGTAAACCATCCTTGCCTGGTCCTCCCGGGTCTTTTGATTTTTCCCATCTGGTCCAGGTGCCGTGCTTTCCTTGCGCGCCGCGTTCGGACTGTGCTTCGTTAGCGTCATTGGGGTTACCTCCGATGAACCTTTGACGTAAGGAATCGTCACACGAGTTTCACCCTGCGATGCCACACTGAAGTCGCTCACACCTAATTGCGGTTCTCAAGTCTGGTGTTTTATTCTTCCCAGCACCTCTGAGAACACCCACAGACACACACACACACACACACACACACACACACACACACACACACACACACACACACACACACACACACACACACACACACACACACACAAACACACGCAGTGGTAGCGTTCGCGGCCGCAGCCACGGTGGTCCGAGTTCGAATCCCGACCAGGGTTGAAATAATTTCAGTATCGCTACGCTGTGAGTCGTAGCTCCAAATCTCGTGGGCGGGGAGTTGGTGTGTGTGTGTGTGTGTGTGTGTGTGTGTGTGTGTGTGTGTGCTTGTAAGGTCACAGCATTACCCATAGATCGATCATATATGAGCTCTGAGCTCTCATCCGGGAGGGTAAAAAATTCGATCACGAGTCCAACATGTGACTCGAGACCTTGGTGAATCACACACACACACACACACACACACACACACACACACACACACACACACACACACACACACACACACACACACACACACACGTGGGAATTAATGTCTTGCGTGAGTGAAAATTAAGTGCGCTCCTGTGTTTACATAAGGTCGTTTTCGTTAGTGTAAATGTGACATGGTTTATATTTTTGGTCGTATATGCTTGTATATTTAATTTCACTTAATTATGTTAACCAGGCCCTTGGCAGGGAAGGAACTCGTCAAGTCCCGGCAGAGGACCTCTTCTAAGTTAGGTGCTACACACACACACACACACACACACACACACACACACACACACACACACACACACACACACACACACACACACACACACACACACACACACACACACACACACACACACATATATATATATATATATATACATTTATTATGTGTGTGTATGTGTGCATTTTGTTTGCTTGTTCGTGTGTGTGTATATGTGTGCGTATGCGTTTGTGTCTTGTCCGTATTTTGCGCGCGAGTGTGTGCAGGTTTATGAGTGTGTGCGTATGTATTTTTTGTGTGTATATGCGTGTTTGTGTGTTTGTGGGGGGAGTTTACGTTGCAGTAGTGTAATATGCTGGAACGGCAGTATTCATCTTGAGTTTCCTCTCTCCTGTCACCACAAATGACCCGCCCCGAAGTCCTTTGATAGGAGCATTCAGAAGCTTCCGACACACGAGACGTTCAGTTCAGGGTAACACAAAACGACTTCTTCAGCTGAAGGATGGAGTGGGGAAAGGGGAGGCGGGGATGAGGAGGAGGCCTCGAATAGAAGGGAAGTGGGAGGGAGAGGGAGGTAAGAAGGACCGACAATGGAAGGTGAGGGAGGGGAGGGGAGGGGGGGATAGTTGAGGATCTTGTCCTAATAGGGTCTGGTAAATTCCAGTGCTTGTACTCTCGAGTATTACCTCTTAATGAATACCACTCTATGCCATAGCTTTTCTTTGTATAGTTCGTTGGTTCTTTTACCATCCCATCTTCCTTTCAATTTCTTTTCTCGTCAACCTCTTTATTACTATGGTGCATTTTACAATTTTTTTTAGCCATTTTTTAATTTTTTATTCCATCAACTGACGCGAATTTAGTGAAAAGGATACTTGCAATCAATTCTCTTGTCACAAATTATTTTTCCATAAGTTGACTCCTTCCCTGCCACCAACAACCTCCCTATACGAACCATCTGCTCCCTTTGTACGAACTTCTCCATCCTCCACGTGGCTCCACCTTTCCACTTCAACTTCCACTCCCCCCGGCAACCACAAGAGTGCACAAAGCAATTACCTTCCCTCGGACGCCCTTCTCAGTGTGTCCAACTCGCGACGATTGTACGTCATCGCCCCCTTCTGATCCAGGAGACAGGTAGGAAGAGTTAGGCTGGATGAGAGAGAGAGAGAGAGAGAGAGAGAGAGAGAGAGAGAGAGAGAGAGAGAGAGAGAGAGAGAGAGAGAGAGAGAAAGAGAGAGGGAGAGACGGGGAGGAAGTGGGAGCCGAGTTGAATTGGGCAATAATGGATCAAATGGGAGGTATTGACACATGTCTTACGTGCCAGTTCTACTTTGTTGAAGTAATGTATACAAGGGATTAGCTCTCCGTCTCGGTGTCCACGAGATTATCATACAATTCAATTCGCTGTTTTCTTTATCACATGGTTATATACAAGGGATTGGCTCTACAACTTAGTGTATACGAGGTTATTATACAATTCAGTTAGTTCTATTCTTTACTATACGTTCTTTCTAGTTTTGTCACATAGGCTATAGACATTTCATAACTATGGAAAGAAAATTTTATATGGGTCAAGTGAAAAACATACCTGAACAAGGACTCGACAAGATTTTTGTCTTTTACATGCATAAAATTGTCTCTCCTTTGCAAAATTTAGCTCTGTGAAGATAACTTCCAGCCAATTAAAAAAAGTTAAAGAGCATAATCCTTCTTCCTGCCAAGCCCTTGCCAATAGAAATTTCGTTTTATCAACATGGCTGCTTGTTTTCGGTGGATCTATGTATCTTTTTGTGTATTTATCCGTCCGAGTGTACGGTTTATCCGTTCCGTTCTCTCCATGGTACAGTATTTGGGCTTGCCGTGTTCCTTGATCAATTTTCTACCAAAGTATGTGCGACCTATTTTGGTTTGAGTGGCGTTTGTTGCAGCGGAAGAATAAAAGTGCACCGAAATAGCGACTTAGTCGAAAAATAGTTTTTTGTATTGGACCGCCGTTTTCGTCACAAAATTAGTACTAATCGATAGAGCATTTTAACAATAATCGATGCGCATAAAATCTGTCATTGTACGACAAATAGAATCCTCGAGTCGGAGGAAAGATTTGATCAAAAGGGATTATGTTAAAAGAATCTGCACTTCAAGATGTCACTTTACCAATCAAAAACAGATGAATAGATAAATAAAAGCAAACCATTCGACGCTTTTTGACAAGATGATTACAATAACAATCGATCTTTTTTACGAAATTTATATTTACTGACTGGCCTCTAAACTTATTGAAAACGGGACATTTTTAATTTCTTTTAGCAAATACCTCTTAAGCACCAGTTTTCTCAATACAAATTGTCGTCGATTTGAGTTTTTTTTTTCAATGAAAATTTTGTGACGACGGTGCACTCGATTTCAAAGAAAAAATAAAAGCAGTGTACAGTATATACATATATATATATATATATATATATATATATATACTCATATTTATACACACACACACATATACATATATAAGATTTACTTCGAACTTGCTGCCACCCTTTGCTATTGTGTGATCTCATCATTTTACTCTTACCCACATTTAAATTTAATCCTTTCA
>NC_134797.1:58431638-58479138 GCF_046742065.1 Oratosquilla oratoria
CGCGTTTTGGGGGAAAGAAAACGGAGCCATGGAGGCCTAATGACTGCTGCCTCTCACGTTGAGTGATCGGTAACGCACCGTTAATGACCAATCACGTCTCTTGGCTGGCGGGCTGTAGGTGGAAGCCCCCCTGCTAATGAGGCCGATTCGGAGCCGTGAGGACCAAATTAATCCAATAGCTTCAGGATTACCATACTTGTCTCAGAGCGACATGCGCGCCCGAGACCTTGGAAGTTTCGTATTGGTGCAGTTGCGTTGGAGCCGTCCAATCCTACTCTTGGAGGGTCGTTTGTCTCTTCCTGCTTACTCCACAAACATTCCTCCCTTCCTCTTCCCCTCTCGAGACTTCTTCTCTTCCGTCGTCGCTTAATTTCCCAAACCATTGCTTCGGCATTTCCGTAACTGAGTCCGCTCTTCCTCGATACAGAGAATAGATAGACTTCTCCGGTTTCACAATGAAATCCCTGCAGTCCCTGGCATATAAACTTCAGTACTTGGGTACTGCTCCCATCTCTTTTTAACACTGACTACATAAGAACATAAGAATGAAGGAGACTGCAAGAGACCATAAGGCCTACAATAGGCAGTTCCATGTCCATTACCACCTGTCATCCCTATCCATAAAGTTCTCTAACCATTTAAAACAACCGATACCGGTAGTTTCAGTGCTCACTACATGTCTCTAACCGTTTAAAACAACCGATAGTTTCAGCGCTCACTACGGGGTTACTCAATCTATTCCATTCGTTGACCACCCTATTAGGAAGCCAATTCTTACCCATTTGCTTCTTAAATCTAAATTTGTCCAATTTAAATTCATTACTGCGAGTCCTGTTCTGTTGTTTTAATATGATGACCTTGTTTGCGTCACCCTTGTTGGAGCCTTCGACTTCATAATGAGTAGTTTCTGGTCATATAAAATTGCCAGGCGGGAGCTAGATTAAAGGTGTAAGTAATTGTTTGGGGTGAAAAGGTTAGTGTGACCTAAACAGCATGGTATAAAAGTTCATGTTGTGTTGTGTGGTGTTAAAGGAAGGTCACCAGTTTCTTTTGGCCATTCATGTATTGTTTTCAAGTGACGCAGAACCGTTAATTAACGTTCCAACCACATTCTTGCAGTGTTTCTTACTGGCCCCGGAGGCTGCAGATACATCGACGATAAGAAAAAAAAGAAAAAAAAAAGAGGAAGAAAAGAAGTCGAAGATGAGAGAGGGAGAAAAAGGTGAATGGATGAAAGGGGAGGGACAGAGAATATATTTGAGAAAATGGTTTGTGGGAGTTTGAACTCATAGAATTGTGTGTGTGTGTGTGTGTGTGTGTGTGTGTGTGTGTGTGTGTGTGTGTGTGTGTGTGTGTGTGTGAGTGAGAGAGAAAATGTTCTGTCATTTTAGAAAATAAAACGTAAAATGTCCCATAGCACTCAGGAAAATACTGTACAAAAACACCATTTTGTAGCTACCAAGACCAAATTGTCCCATCAAAACAAAGCAAGGGCTTTCGGTTCAAGAGGTTAACACAGTGGTTCTCAACCCTTGGTGCTTGTACCCCAAAAGTGGTACGAAACCTTAATCCTGGGAGTACAAGACATGATAGCCAGTGCAATGGTACTGTATATATACCATGAGAAAGCATAATGTGCATTCATTGTACCCTAATAATTAGCATTTCTAACTTTAAATAAAGTACCTTTGTTCAGTAATTGAATATATCTAATTATTTCTAAGCAAGGTTTGTATCACTGATCCTTTCTATCTGTTTGCACTGTATTTATATTAGAGGGGGGTACGAAAACTTTTTTTGAAATAATTAAGGGATACGGGCACTGAAAAAAAGTTAAGAACCACTGCGTTAACATATCGAGTATGGCCCCTCACACACCCTACTTCAGAGTCACATTACTCCTCTTTCACGAACATTCCGTTGCTGGGCTCCAGAGCCGAGTTTATTGCCAACGTGTCTTCCGACGAAGACTGGAGTCCAGAGTATCCGGGCGTTGTACTGCAGTGGGCATTCCAAAGAGCTCCGGGAGGCGGAGGATAGAAAAAGACGAAGTTCTTTTCCCCAAACGCCTCGGATACCTTATATGGAAATATACAGAAAGGAGCAACGTCACAGAATGGTCTATTGAGGGAATCAATTTAAATGTTATCTAATGAATGAGCTGGGACAGAATACAAGAGTGTTTCAGGTACTGAAGAAGCTAATGCGTAAAGTAAGATAAGGAAGAACCTCGCATTCCTCAGAAAATTCCAAGTAGATTCAATATTGTCTCTCACATATACGTATATAAATATGTATTTATATATGCGCATGATTGTTATTGTATATTTGTGTATACAGTATGTGTACATGTATGCATTTATGCACGTGCATAAGCGAATATGTGTATATATGTATACATGTAAATTTCTATGTGAGGACATGAAAAATATGTTTATGTATATATATATATATATATATATATATATATATATATATGTAACTATATATACTTGAATGTGTATATGTATGTGTGTGTGCCTAGGAAAAATAACGAGAAAAACGAAAAGGAAAGGCCAGTTTCATTGGAGTGATAGATCAAAATATGTAGAATTAATATTCAGAGAGTTAAAGGAAAGTAATAATCAGAACCAAAGCAGCCTTGCTTTGGATGTGCTGTGTCATGCTGCATTGCTTCTGCATTGGGCGAGGTGCAGGGATGACCCGTCATCCAGGAGCCAAGAAAAGAGGGAGGGAGGGGTGGTGAATGGGAGTGGAGTATGTGGGGATGAAATGAGTGGGTGTGGATTTATACCTTTGACTGGCTACCTCCCTTGTAAGAGGGGAGAAGCTATTGGCGTATGTATGTAATAATCAGAAAAAAGGAAACCAAAAGAACTCGCTTTGACTAATATGGAGGTATTGATAGAAAGAAAATTCGAGATATATTATTATCTAAAGTAGAAATAAACAAATATAAGTTCCTTTTCCAACACTACACTCATACCTGGCATAAGTTCTTTTTCATTAACGTAGAATGGTTTGTGCTTCTGAGATTGCACTGCATTGCGGTTTTCCGTCATTCGAAAGGTTAAAAGAATATAAGAGGAGATCCCACATGCGATAGTGAGGTTTGGGTGGTCTAGATAGGACTCCCATCAGATGATATGGTCTGTCTAGCGCTGTGTGGATGGCTGTTGGGGCTGAAGCCCCCCCCCCTAAAAAGGGGGTTCTTTCAGTACCTCAGTGTAGAGGTCGAGAAACCTGCCACGTGCACACCGGTAGATGGCAGACTGCAGTATTAGTGGCAGAAATATATTCAACACTTCCTTAAAATGTAAGATTGAATATTACTTTTATCCAATATTCTGGAAAAAAGCTAAAGTGAGAATATATACTTCAATTTGTATTCAAAACCGTCTTATTCGTGCTACAGAGTACATCTCTTTAAAAGCGTCATCTATATATACAAAATTTAGGTTAGCTCCCCACCACCACCACCACCACCACCACCACCACCACCACCACCACCACCACCACCACCAACACCACCACCACCTGCGTAGAGCTGATGGCCAGGGGTGGTTGCTGCTGTTTGGCCCCCAATTCTTGGGGTTGGGGGGTGGTCCCACGACGTAGACGCTGCAGCTCTCACGCAGCAATAATCACAACAACAGATAATCTACCCTCAAACAGACAACAAGCATTTTGAACAGACAAGCCATCTCACTTCTCACCCTGACGACCGACGCACCATTCGACGTAAGAAAGACTTCCCCACAGACTCAGACTATACACCCTTCATAGACAGTCAGACAAAACTCATAATACATAATCTCAAGCACTCGTCTGCCTGTGGCCCTGATAACATAAGCAACATCCACCTAAAACACATTGGACCACAAGGTATACACGCACTCACAAACATTGCAAACTACAGCTATTCACACAACACTATACCTGACATCTGGAAGCATGGTCAAATAATCACCATTCCAAAACCGAACAAAGACCCAACAATCCCAACATCGCACCGCCCAATCACACTTCTCTGCACCCCCTCTAAAGTCATTGAACGCCTAATACTTAAACTTGTCACACCACATATTCCCCTTGCTGACTCACAACACGGTTTTAGGCCACTACACTCCACAAACACTCTTCTGATAAACCTCACACAAAGAATTTTAGATGGCATCAATTCAGATAGGCCCCACCACAGAACACTTCTCATAACATTAGACATTAGTAAAGCTTTTGATGCTATCCCCCGCCACAACCTAACAAATAAAATATATAACACAGACATGCACAATAACACCAAAAGATGGCTGGCCAATTATCTGGCAGGTAGGAATGCTTACGTGTCATATAATGGCCAATCATCGCACATCAGAAACATTAAAATGGAGTACCACAGGGCTCAGACACCTCAGAAATACAAATCTCTTCCTACGCAGACGACATAACAATCACATGCACACATCGTAACAAGACAAAGCTGCAGAAATAATCCAGCCATACCTTGATACACTCAACACATGGTTCATCACAAATAGACTCAAAATAGCTCCAACAAAATCTACAGCAACACTTCTCACCAACTGGACAATAGAACACAAATACATACCTCATCTCTACATCAACAACACTCTAATACCACACACAAACACACCGAAAATTCTTGGTGTAACATACGATACATCCATGTCTTTCAAACAACACATCACAAACATAAAAAACAAATGCACACCTAGACTTAACGCACTTAAGTCAATCACTGGAACGACATTTGGACAAAACAAAGAAACTAATATAACAATATACAAACAATGCATACGCTCAGTGTTGAATTATGCGAGTCCTGTATGGGCTCCTAATCTCAGTGAGACACACCACAACACCCTTCAAATCATACAAAACAAAGCCCTAAAAACAATTACAGGCTGCACAAATACAACACCAACAGACCATTTACACCATGAAACAAAAGTCCTCAAAGTCAAGGACCACCTCGACATGAGAGGCACACAAACACTTGCCGCAGCCACCACAAACACATCACACCCGCTACACTACATAGCAGAACACCCACACACACCAAGAAACATTAAAACAACACCCAAAGACCTTTATTACGCACAAATACTCTCTTCTCTTCCTCCACAACCACCAAATACCAGCCTCCGGAAACATATTCATAATCATATCACACACCGCTCCATTAACACACTGAAAGACAACACACTGCTGCATGCCAGACCCCCTGATATCCACCCTTCTGAATCCTCTCTCCCACGAAAGGACAGAGTCCACTTGGCCAGACTGCGGTGTGGCCACCACCCAGCACTTCTAAGCTACCAGAAGAGGCTGGATGACCGCATTGTGAACAGCTGCCCAGGATGTAACACTTCACCCCATACCATACAACACATAATGGAAGACTGCATTATACACAATCATGCACGCAAACAACACAACATACACTCTATAAAGGATTTGTGGGAAAACCCAGTTTCGGCAGTAGCATTCCTTGGGGAGACGGGACTGCTCGGACAGACAGTCTAGGGAACAACAACAACAACAACAAACCACCACCACCTTAACCACTACCCCAACCACCACCACCACCACCACCACCACCACCACCACCACCACCAACCACCACCACCAACACCACCACCACCACCACCACCACCACCAAAGTGTCATCTACGTTTACAAATTTCAGGTTACCCCCCAAAAAAAAAAATATATATATATATATATATTATATATTCTGGCTCGGCCACTGGTCCAGCATCATGGACACTGGGAGGGGAAGGTGTTGCAGGTGGCAATAAATGTATCGGAGATAATTTGAAATGTGTACCGAGCCACCATAAACATTGGAATAGAATAAGAGCGTGTTTACACGTTGAAGGTTGATGCACGACTAGCAAGCCACGCCAAGCCCAGAATTGGCGGGCAAACTCACAGGAGCTCGTTTGGGTTGAATACTTGGTTCTCCCAACAGACTCGTATACAAAGTTACACTCTTTATAATAAATAGTCAATACAGTTTATAATGAAATTACTGTCCAACAAACCTATACTAATTAACAATACAGCTGGAAAATATACAACGCAATTGTACGATGCTACAACGTACCGCACCATCACATAGGAAGGGAGCAGGAGAGGATCAGAAGAGAAGGAGTAGTAACTACACGAAATATTTAACTGTGCATAGACGTCGCCGGGGGCCGAATAAATTGAGAGGATGTCATTAAGCAGACCAAGTTCATTAACGCAAGCCAGCTAAGTAATCTTATAGTTGATTTTCGTGATTCACATCGTGATGAGCAGCATGTCTTTACGTACTTCATTCTGGGCATCGTTGGATGATTATATTGAGTGCAGGGAACGGCAAAGTTTACGTCACGGGATCCACGCTTCTTTCCTGCGTACTCATTCCAAGCGTTCTGCTATGACGGACGGGTGAGCATACAAAGCCACCTGCAGCCCTGTATGCATATATATGGGGGCCGTAACAGTATGTAAAATGCAAATTTTATTTTATTTTTCTTTACAACGGCACGTTTCCAACGAGGGAAATTCATGATAGAGTTGTTGGAGTTGGTGCACATGTGTCTGGGGCATGTGTTTGTATATTATTGCCGACTCGCCATTCGGGCACGTCCATGTGCGCGCGCACGTTTCACCAAGTGTAATTAATAATCCCGTGACTTAAGTGGGCTTTGTTGAATGTGCACTCGCGTGGGTGCAATCATCATCCTTGTCCCTGAATTCAAGGCACAAATCAGTAAACATGAGAGACTAGGGAAGGTGGGACAAGAGAAAAAAAATAGCAATGGAAAAATTGAAGGAAAGAGAGGGAGTGAAGAATTCCTTTGATATCGTGGGAGGATGGAGGAGGATGAAAAGGAAGAAGTGAGCGCTGTGCTACGGAGCCGCGCTTTGATTGCTCAAGGGTGTCCTACCTACTAACTGGAACACATTACTTGTCGAGCCTACAACAAACTGTAAACTTGAGATGGAGAGATGAAGATGAAAAATAATCAACACTTACAGTATTCTGTGTCGATATTGAAATCTCTCTCTCTCTCTCTCTCTCTCTCTCTCTCTCTCTCTCTCTCTCTCTCTCTCTCTCTCTCTCTCTCTCTCTCTCTCTCTGGGATCCCTCTGGATAGAAGGAAGGTATGGGCCATTTGCACGGTCAAACGGTTTGTCAAACCCGGTTTGACAATCAATTGTTTGAGGTTATATTTGACCGTGTGAATGAATTGGTGTCAAACACATTTGTAAAACGTGTTTGACAGCCAAATACCTCATTCACACGGTCAAACATCACCTCAAACAATTGTTTGACAAACATGGAATGACAAGCTGTTTGACCGTGCAAATGGCCCTTAAGAGACATTTGTTGGGTGGCTTTCTCTTGATTGTTATTAAACCCTTCTTGATCGACTGAATGTCACCCTTTTATTTCTTTAAGATCCAGGCCATTCTATTCAGTTACGCTCGACACCTTGGCCAGAAAACGGCTCAATGCTAATCGGGTGATGCGGATTTCAAGTAACTTTTTTTATAATTTATAATGAGCCTACCGTGTACTGGTGGTGTCAGCTTCGTCATTTACCAGGTGGAACTAGAGTGTATTTTATTCCGACAAATCCACAAGAAAAACTATAGATGAGAGCGCCTACACACACACACACACACACACACACACACACACACACACACACACACACACACACACACACACACACACACACACACACACACACACACACACACACACACCGCATTACTGGTGTAGTAGTACAACGCTCGACGTCTTCATCTGAGGTCGAAATCCCGGCCTCGGACAGAACTGCATCACATCACATCTCGAGCTGGCGGCGCTCTATGTCTGGAGAACGAGGAGCTGTGTGTGTATGCGTGCACGTGCGTTTATGTTTGTGCGTGTATGTGTGCGTTTTTGTGTGTATGTGTGTTTTCGTGCACGTGCGTTTCGTTTGCACGCGCGTGTATATGCGCGTGTGTGCGTATGTGTGTGTGTGTGTGTGTGTGTGTGTGCTTGTGTGTGTGTGTGTGTGTGTGTGCGTGTGTGTTTGTGCGTGTGTATGTGTTTGTGCGTGCGTCTGTTTGTGCGTGTATGTATGTTTGCGTTTGTGTGTGCGTCCGCGTGTGTGTGAGCGCGTGCATGTGTATGTGTATGTGTTTGTGTGTGCGTGTCTTTGTGCGTGTATGTGTGTGTTTGTGCGTGCGTGCATGTGTATGTGTATGTGTTTGTGTGTGCGTGTCTTTGTGCCTGCTTGTGTGTGTTTGTGCGTGCGTTTGTGCGTGTGTGTGTGTGTGTGTGTGTGTGTGTGTGTGTGTGTGTGTGTGTGTGTGTGTGTGTGTGCGCACGCGTGTGTGCGTGCTCGTGTTTCTAAACATCCAACGACCTGCCTTAGTAAGTGACAAATATTTTGTGTCCTTTATCTTGACTTTAACTCTAATCCAAGTCCTTCCTTTGTCATAATCTTTACCGTTCTTTCTCTAGCCCGAACTCTCCCTTTAATATCATCTTTTTAATTGTCCTTTGTCAGCCATTCCCTGATCTTTACTCTGGTCTGTACAAAGGCCTGGGCCCTGGCTCCTGCTTTGACATTTGCTACCACCTTTACCGTGACCTTCCAGTATAACTTCTACTTAGATTTTTGCCTTCATAATTCACGTTTATCAACCTTTATCACCATTGCCACTCTTCGTTTCTGAGTAATGCCTTAGTTGAAACAAGCGCTAGAAACCTTTATTCCATCACAATATGTGGCCGGGTTGCTCATAGGGCAATGCAATTTGGTGAACGTTTGACCCTTTAGAACATTGAATTTGTAGCAGTCTTTAAGCTTAATCTTGTGTATTAATGTAATGTATCTAATATGCACAAAACAAAGAAAACGGGGATACGGGAAAAAACGGGAAATCGGATAAAGCATCATGGCTCTGAGTTTCGAAATGGATGCTGAAAACTGACACAGAAGGATTCGGAACAGACCTTTAAGGAGGGCAAAATTTCGTAGATCCACTGAACTTTATGATATTGATCTTAGAGGAAAGAGAAAATGAACAAACCGGAGTTAGAAGTGATATAGAGGTATGGAAATCAGGTGCTACAAGTTTCCAGAGTTCGAACTGGAAGGGCCATCCTTCTTTTGCAAAACCGCGTAATTACACGAGTTTTGCGACAACTGCGAAAGAATCCACTGACTTATATGTGCACCATGGGCCAAGCAATCGTGAAAGGAGCCGGTGTCAGTGCTGGTGTTGCTTGGGGCTAATAATGGTGGTGATAGAAGTGGTGATAGTGAGCGCGCGCGATTGCGTCTGTGTGTGTGTGTGTGTATTTACCTAGTTGTATTTTACGGGAAGGGGAGCTACGCACTTGGTGTCCCGCCTTTGTATCTCGCAGTGTCTAATTTTCTCTTAAATTCGTGAATGGTTTTTGCACACACAGTTGCACACTTGTTTCGTCCAGTTGTTCCAAGTGTTCAGTGTGTGTGTGTGTGTGTGTGTGTGTGTGTGTGTATTCACCTCGGATCTGCTGTAGTCTCTGTCGAGACAGCCAGACACCACCCTACGGCAGTGAGCTCAGAGCTCATTATTTGCCGATCTCTGGGTAGGTCTGAGACCACTCACACACCACACACCGGGACAGCAAGGTCACAACTCCTTGACTAACGTCCCGTACCTACTCACTGCTAGGTGAACAGGGGTTACACGTGAAAGGAGACAAACCCAACTTATCTCCGCCCGGCCGGGGAATCGAACCCCGGTTCTCTGGCTTGTGAGGCCAGTGCTTTACCAATCCGCCACCGAGCCGTGTGTGTGTGTGTGTGTGTGTGTGTGTGTGTGTGTGTGTGTGTGTGTGTGTGGTGGGCGCTGAAACTAACAGTTGTTTTAAGAAATAGGCAGACAACTTTATGGATGGGGATAACAGGTGGTCATAGACATGGAACTGTCTAGTGTAGGCCTTATGGTCTCTCGCAGTCTCCTTCATTCTTGTGTTCTTATGTAAAATGTACGGCAGTAGTGATGGAGTTTATATATAGATACACATAAACATATATATGTATACATAAACATATGTACGTATATATTCATATACATTTAGCTAAAGGTTAAACGTCCCTCTATGGATTGACTAAAACCTGACTTGTCCAGGAACCATTCAAAACTGAATGAAATAATGTTTGTTTGTCCAAAACATAATAAGCAAGATATCCCGTTGTATTGAAGGTACAACATGACAGATTGTGTCATTGCTGATTGACTCGTTTTTTCATTGGGGAACATATGGATCTGACTGATAATGAATAATTACGACCATCAGTAGGCCGTGTTTCAAATACATTTTTCAATCTCTCATGTTGGACCCGACCGTGTTTTGCCGGTAGTTTTTTTTCATGAAAAATCGAAGCTGACAATTAATATGTGCTTGTGTGTGTTTGTGTTTGTTTTTGTGTTTCTATGTGTGTGCGTCTACGCATATGCGTTTGTGTGTGTATGTGTGTGTATCAGTGTGTGTGTGTGTATCAGTGTGTATGTGCGTGTGTGTGTTTGCGCGCGCGCGTTTGTGTGTGTATGGGTTTGTGTGCGTATGTGTGTGTGTGTGTTTGTGTGTGTGTGTGTGTATGTCTGTCTGTGTGTGCGTATGCGTGCGTGTGTGTGTGTGTTTGTGTTCGTGTGGTCCATATAAGATCTATACAAATAGGCCAGCGATCGGTTTCATGCCAGTCATTTTTCTATATCATAATTTATTTATTGGATTAAAATTAACTACGAACCCCAATATAACTTTGCCGTTTTCGTAATATTTCCAATTACCATCTGTCGAACTCGTTACAGATTAGGTCAAACAATGGAAAGAGAAGCTCTCGTTGAGAAATGCGAAGCGAGGTCACAATGACGTCATGGGAACCTCGCTCCCGCACTGTCTGGTAACCTCGTTTATATTAATCTTGGTTCGCTCGAAGCAGCACATGTTCGTGTGTATGCATATGCACTCACTCGTGCACGAAGGTCATAAGTATAGATTACAAGAGACCTCGGAGAAACGCTTGTTTAAATAAACAGAACGATTTGAGTGCGAGGATACCGTATGATGTCCCAACATAGCAAGGGCTAAAGTAAACGAGGTGTTGATGGGGGACACGGCCTCCGAGGCATGACTTAGCTTGTGTCAAAGCATCAGACTGGGCCTGACGACTGCCCGTGTTCTGTCAAAGCAAGATTGGAGAGAATTTTGCCATCGAGAATTGCTTAACTGCGGTGGTCATCAAATCAAGACAATGCATTTGGGTCGATGGGCCACAGCAGTGACCAAGAGACATGAAACGAAGTTAGGAATTCTAAAAGGCGGATAGTTAGACAGGCGGTAGTGTATATGAATTAATAAAAAAGTAACAGATGGTACATAAGAGACAGTAATGGTAAAGAGATGGAAGACAGAATATACAAAAGATGTAGAGAAAAGATAGTCATTATCATTATTTTTTTTTTTAATAGTAATGGAAAGTGAACGGAGGGTTTGGATGACTAATGTTACCCTTGGTGCTTAATTACTTAATTGCACTGGATTAGGTTAGGTCGGGTCAAGCAGGGTCGCACTGTCAAAATCGCGTCAGGTCTACCCTTGTGGGCGACATAACGCACGTTCCATGCCACGTGGTTATCGTGGTTTGTACAATGCAATCCATTCAGAAAACAGACAAATTATTTCCGCGCCGATTGGAACTTTACTTTTTACTTATTTCCCTGGTATCTCCTTACTAGTAAAAGGGTCATTAGGTTGTTACCTGTCTATAATGAACTCTTTCTGCACCAGTTTTAACTTTCCCTTATACTCTGATTTCCGCCAGGACATTCGTCTCATCTTTGTATTTGTAAAACAAGTTAATTATACGTTGCTGATAAAACGCAACACTCCTCTCAGGGTGGGACGAAAAATGATATGAAAAATGAGTACTTGAGAGCGAGTGAAAAAAATTGTAAAAAGGAATGATTGTACCCATGCCACTGTATGAAGCAGAAACATGACTATAAGCAAGGCAGAAAATAAAACGTGTGTAAAGGTTTTCGGGAGCATTTACGAAATATTGCGGGTTTCACAAGGATTGTGTTGAATAAGGAAGTAAGGTATAGAACGGAGGTGGAGAGTTTTTGGGTTTGTTTCGATATATACATAAACATATCCCTTTTTATATTCCCATGTGCATTAAGTGCTTGTGTACGTTAACCATACAACAGTAAACACCTAATTTTTGCGTAAATAAGTCTGTTTTTGTCTACCACCAAGCTTTTGTTGTTACTTGGAACACATTGACGTATGTCTGCATTCCAGCAAAGAAAAAAAAATGCTACTTAATAGAAAATGAACTAGTCGAGTATAAAAGGCTTAATCAACTATATACTTGAGATGAAAGACTTTCTTATTAAGTTCTGTCAACTTGATTATATATATACATATATATATATATATATATATATATATTTATATGTATATATATATATATATATGTATATATATGTATATATATATATATATATGTATATATATATATATACACATATATATATATATATATATATGATATGATATAATATATATATATATATATATACGTATTCCAATTTTAATAAACATAAATCAAGGTAGGCAAGTCAAGCCCAACATAATGTCATTAAAACCACACCACTTCACTTCATAGTCTTCACACGTTCGCCACAATCGTAGGTGTGTATGTAGGCTGCGCATCTTTCCAACGCAAATGTTTTCAAAATATGGCATGTATTAATATATTCAAACATCGCCTGTTCTCTTCGAATAGAGAGCAAACTATGTATTAACTAGAGCTCTAACATCCACAAAGGTCACACTTTATGTAGTGAATCATTTAGACTAAAAACTCTCGTCCTGAAAAATTATGAATAACAAACCACGATATCGGGTGCATACGCCATAATGCTAAATACCACAATCAACCTGTGGCAGTCTTGTCATAAAAGTCTAGTGATGAACGCAGAACACCTCACAACCAAGGTGACCTGCTAATTAAGAATGTTATGAAACTTGGCCATCACTGGGCATTACATGCAGAACTGATCTTCGTAGGACAACTAGAAAAGATATGATACTCACGATTCTCTTTGCATTCTGGCGCCTTTCCAGACCAAGTACCGTCTGCTTGACAAACGCGCTCCCTCCTTCCGATCAAGTGATAGCCCTGTGTAAACAGAAAAGTTTATGTCATTTGGTAGATCGTTTACCTGTTAAAAAAAACGGCAGTGATCAGTAAAGACTAAAAAAGGGTGAGGGAATAGAAGTAAAAATTGTTGAAGGTGGAGGTGGATGGAGTGACTTTGATGGGAAGACCAAGAATGAGATGGGTGAATGGGATGAAAGGAGCCTTGAACAAAAGATGAATACCTGTTGAGCACGGTAGGGAGAAGGCAAGGGATAGGTGTGAGTGAAGGGTGCTTGTGAATTGAATATAAATTTCTCCTCGTCTTTATTTTTGCATGAAGGGACGAAGAAGGAGGATCGCCATGTAAATGAATTGGGTGACCCTGCTGTAAAGTGCTGCGTCTTGCTGCATTGCTTCTAACCTGGGCAGCGAGTGAGAGACAGGGATGATCCTCCATTCACAAAGAGCCAAAATAAAAGGGAGAACAAATGGACAACGAACAGGAGTGGGATGAATGTGGGTGGGAGTATGCCTAAGCTAGCTACCTCCTTTATAAAGGGGAAGGAAACTTCTATTATACATATATAGTATATAGACTTATTGCAGAGTGGTGACCTAATGGTGTGAGACTCCGAGCGTTCTTGGGTAGAAATGTGTGTCTTATGGAAAGGAATTTGGTCTCTCAGTATAGCTGTTTTAATGCAGCCAGTTGTTATTCTTAATGCTCTACTTTGTGTTAATTGTAGGATGTCCTTTCTTTTCTTAATTATTGTGTGAATTGATGTGAATGGTGGATGCATATTTAAGTTAGTTTTTTATGATTTTTTCCCCCACAGTGATAAGATTCTGTTGTCCTGTTCTAAGTATCTTTAGTTTATTTTTACTATCACTGAGGTCATTAATGTGTGGTTTGAAGGTCATTTCATAATGATAATCATAATAACTCGCCATAGGCAAAATATAAGAAGTTAGCATGGTGTGATGAAATTGTTTAGCTTTGTATTTCTTGTTAATTCCTTCGTGAACACGGGAGTGCACGAGGATAAATGAAATGTTTTGGTGGCGACCAGAATAAGAAGAAAATATCCATTTTGCACGAAAAGGATTAATTAAGATTGGCTCTCGAATTATCCCTTCTCCATTGAGGTGATGGCAGGAAAATGACTGAAGCAGCCGTTCGGCAGCAAGGATAAAATAAAACAATGTATTCTGGTTCAAAAGAGGTTAAATAGACCAATCATAGTGAGGCGTTCGAGTTTTGTACGTAAACCGAGACATAATAGATGTGAAAGTGACTTTGGCCAAGGTAGGCACTGATGAAAGGACAAAGTTCGAGTCGTTGAGAAAGGATACGTGTTGAATAAAGCTGAGAGGGAAAGGGAACATCCCTATGTATTATGTGCTTTGGTGACGTGCGTTCGAATCCCGCACATATTTTCGATTTCTAGCAGTTACTGCTACATGTGAAAGCGTATAGAACAGAGGGGCTTCACTCGCGGCTAAGCTTCTTATGGTGTAATCTCCTCGCCACCACTTTACTTGTGTACTACATAACTAACAACCGTATCAAAATAATTAATGAAAGCAAATATCATCCCAACATCTAAGCCAAAACAGACAGACCATTCACAGCAACCCAAAGCGTTAACCCGTTCACAGAGATAATGAAGTTTTCAGAGTTGATTAAAACCAAGCGATTATATCAAGCCGAGGATAAGACCCCATAGCGGAAAGGTCAGGGGTATTTCGATTTACTCCTACGCCATGATGACACAGCTTACAAGCAGTGTTGCCTCTAATTTTTGCCTGTGAGTGCGCGCAGAAATTTGCTTGTGGCGGCAAAATAATTTCGTTTGCAATGGAAGTGCCAGAGTTAGAAGAGAGAGAGAGAGAGAGAGAGAGAGAGAGAGAGAGAGAGAGAGAGAGAGAGAGAGAGAAACAGTTGTTGGTTTGACGGTAAGCTACCATATTTTTAGAGACTTTATAAGTTGATGTTTGGGTGAAACTTCTTTATTGAATGGATTTTAATATCATTTGAAAATCTTGTGTGCGTATATTTTTTCTTTATGTGCGCTAGTTGTAAAATATATGTGTGCGCGCACATGCTCACAGCTAAGAGGAAACCTAGTTTTCAAGTTCTACTCTGAACAATACCAAACGATTTTAATGAATTCAGGGAAAGGATTTATGATGAAAGAATTTAGCATACAAAGATATAAATGTTCCCAGAATTCCATGTAAACATGCCGACACATAAAATTTTGTGTCCTAAAGTGAGCTCTTTACCAATCATAGATGATACGGATGGGGACTCGACACCACACGAGTCTGTGACAGTCACGCCCTAAATGTAAATATTGAAGTGAAACGTGTGAATGACTGTTGGTTAGTCCCTAATAAAGAATTCAACATTGCATCCCAAAGTGTGTTCCACGTTTTCTCACTGACACCCAGATAACTCGTGGACCGCAACCCCCCCCCCCCGCCACATCTCCTGAATTTCAGGCCTTCTGACTCTGAAAAAATAAAAACGCCCGTAAGGCGAACAGGAATAAGATGCTTTCATGATTATAATTTATCTTATATTATTTGTTTTTGTTTTGTTATCATTTGTCTGTTTGATTCTCATTTATTATTAGTTATATGTCAATTTATTATTATTAACTATTTACCTGTTTGTTTATTATTTAACTATACCTATGCATTTGTTTATATATTTTATTTGTTATTTACATTATTATAGTTTTTATTTATTAATTTATTATTATGATTTTTTTCGCATCCGACCTAGATATGGACCAAAAGGTCTCCTGTCGGCATGCTCCGCCTTTGTAATCCTTTGTAATCCTTTGTAAAATCAATAGATAACACTCAGGGGGCTTAGCTGAAAATAAAGTAAAATGTCGATTGCAGATAGGAGAGCCGTATTTATTCACAAAGAATTAGATGGATATATAGACTTATTTTATCCCTTGGGGGATGGTTACCATGTAATATGTATGCTCTGTAATTGTTTATGGGAATCTAAAGGTGATGTTTATTTTCAAATGTTGTTTTTGGATGGCGACTCTTGAACAGTTTTGTAAAAAATAATCTCTGCAGGGGATCAGGAAGTCCCTGTGATGGCACGGTTCTATGCAAAACTCGCAGTAACACTTCTAATACAATTTGGTTTAATATTTGTAGTTTACGATGTAGGGTCTTTGAGCCTTCCAGAAAAAAATAACGTTGGGGTAGGATTTAGTATGCTTGTATATTTGTTCAAATGGAAAGGCATGGAAGCCAGCAAACCCTCTGTGGTTTGGAACGCTTTATGGACATAAAAATTATTAAATACACAGTCATGTACAAACTATTACGTACCTGAGGATTAATACTACTGATTTTCTTATTTAAGCAGCTTTTTCAGCTTCTAGTGGAAATGATACTGCGAATATGAATTGTAATTGTTCTGTATCATATTTGTTAGTAATAAACTCATCGATCCGGATGTGCACGTAGTGAATGCGTGCAGGTATACCAGAAGAAGCACCCCGTCTACCATTTTCTACACTCCATTAACAGAAAATGATGACTCTGGTGGTGTTTCTGCGTATCCACATTTTTATCACTCTTTCTCCTTCCCTCTGGAAGGCCACAAGAGATTTCTAAAGGGTTCGTTTGATTCTCAGCTTCTACATGCCGCACTGCTTCTGTGTAGGGAACCATGAGGATGCATATCATATTAGGAAACGGACACACACACACACACACACACACACACACACACACACACACACACACACACACACACACACACACACACACACACACACACACACACACACACACACACACACACACACACACACACACACACACACACACACACACACACACACACACACAAATGCATAAAGAGTGAAACACACCTAAGTACCCGTGATCTCTCTCTCTCTCTCTCTCTCTCTCTCTCTCTCTCTCTCTCTCTCACACACACACACACACACACACACACACACACACACACACACACACACACACACACACACACACACACACACACACAAATGCATAAAGAGTGAAACACACACAAGTACCCGTGATATCTCTCTCTCTCTCTCTCTCTCTCTCTCTCTCTCTCTCTCTCTCTCTCTCTCTCTCTCTCTCTCTCTCTCTCTCTCTCTCTCATACACACACACACACACACACACACACACACACACACACACACACACACACACACACACACACACACACACACACGAATGCATAAAGAGAGATACACACAAGCACCCGTGATCTCTCACGGGCACACACACACACACACACACACACACACACACACACACACACACACACACACACACACACACACACACACACACACACACACACACACACACACACACACACACACACACACACACACACACGCGCGCGCACACACACACACGCGCACACACACACACACACAGACACAGACACACACACAGACACACACACACACACACAGACACACACACACACACACACACACACACACACACACACACACACACACACACACACACACAGACACACACACACACACACACACACACACACACACACATACACACACACACACACACACACACATACACACACACACACACACACACACACACACACACACACACACACACACACACACACACACACACACACACACAAATGCATAAAGAGAGAAACACACACAAGTACCCGTGATCTCTCTCACGCGCGCACACACACACATGGTGTGTTGTTAATTAATTCCAACAGTGTTTCAGGTGATCAGAGTTCGAACCTCACCATGAGCTGAAAATTTCCTGCTCCGCTGCACTGCTAGCCGGTCCTCTAACTCTATTGGGCAAAGAACTGTGCGTTTGCGTGTGTATGTGTGTGTGTGTGCGTGTGTACGTATTTGTGTGTGTGTGCACGTGTGTATGTGTTTGTGTGTGCATGTGTGCACACGTGTGTGTGTGTGTGTGTGTGTGTGTTTACGTGTGCACGTGTGTTTGTGCGTGTGTGTGCTTTTTGTGTATCTATATTCACGTAATGACAAATTGTAACAACCTTTTCATTACAATGAATCGCTACAATTTATCGTAGCGTGTAAACCTTGCTTAACGGAAACTTGTAGCAAAGTCAGAAACCACACAAATGTTCATGTGTAGGAACACTTTTAAATCGAGATATTTCATGTAAATCCCGACAGTTTTCCACAGGAAGGCTAAGCAAATCAGGACGTCAAATTCTATCACCATTTTTATATTCTCGTGGTACCGATATGTTCTTCAAAACGGGCGCATATTAAATCTGAATTTATGATTGCTTAATTCGAAAGAAAATTTGGCATGTAGGCCATCCTACCCAACCACACGCACGTCCCTCCCTGCTCTCCAATACAGTGACATTTGAATATCAATTTGCATGAGAACAGCAGCATTTCATTAATGGTATTCTCTCCTATCCACCCATGAAAAGAGAAAGAATGAAAATGAAAACTAATTTTGATTTTATTAATAACCTATTCACAACACCATTTCATTAATCGTATTCTCTTCTATCCAACTATGAAAAGAGAAAGAATGAAAATGAAAAATAATTTTGATTTTATCAATAATCTATTCACAACATCATTTTATTAATCGCATTCTCTCCTATCTACCCATGAAAAGAGAAAGAATGAAAAATAATTTTGATTTTATCAATAATCTATTCACAACAGCATTTCATTAATGGTATTCTCTCCTATCCACCCATGAAAAGAGAAAGAATGAAAATGAAAACTAATTTTGATTTTATTAATAACCTATTCACAACACCATTTCATTTTACGGCATTCTCTCTTATCCACCCATGAAAAGGGAGAGAAAAAAAATGAAAACTATTTTTGATTTTATTAATAATTTATTCACAGCAGCATTTCATTAATGATATTCTCTCCTATCCACCCAAGAAAAGGAAGAGAGGAAAAAATGAAAACTAATTTTGATTTTATTAATAATCGATTCACACAAGTAAAAGATAAAAAACAATTGCAGTTGAATAGGAATGAAAGTTGTTTATGTTCTTTTGTATTTGAGGAAAAAAACTTGGTCATGTGATTAAATCTTATTAATAATGATAATCAATAATCAATGGTTTATATTAGATTTCTAATAATATCTAGTACTGGGTTATAGAAAATGGGGTGTCTGAATGGCATTCTTATAAATCATTCGTTTCCAGAGAAAGTCGTTCAATAATGTATGAGAAGTGGGTGCGTATGGAGTATATTTCAGAAATATATTAACTCCAATTCAATTATATATTTTTTTGGACTCTGAGGCTAATGTTGCTTGCACAGTCGATTTCTGCTTTTACAAAAGGTGCGTAGGTAACAAAGTAGGTCAAACATTATCATCAAGTTAACAATGGATGACGTAAACTAGAATGATTTGTTACATCTTGTAGCTCAGCATTGGAGAGTTGAATTACAGCTAATTTGATTAAGAAGATGAAACTGAAATCTTATCTTACGTCCAAGGACGTTGAATTTTTACGTTATGAAGTAAATTAACTTTTCCAAAAACAATTATTCCTACTTTGTTCATATATGTATGATTATTCCTACTTTGTTCACATCAATGGTTATTCCTAATTTGTTCACATACGTATATATATTCCTATTTTGTTCGCATCTGTATGTTTATTCCTAATTTGTTCACATTTGTATATTCATTCCTGTTTTGTTCGCATCTGTATGGTTATTCCTACTTTGATCACATCTATGATCATTCCTAATTTGTTCATATCTGTATATTTATTCCTACTTTGTTCGCATCTGTATATTTATTCTTACTTTGTTCACATCAATTATTATTCCTAATTTGTTAACATCTGTATATTTATTCCTACTTTGTTCGCATCTGTATGGCTATTCCTAATTTGTTCGCATCTGTTTGGTTATTCCTAATTTGTCCACATCTGTATGGTTATTCCTAATTAGTTCATATCTGTATGGCTATTCCTAATATCTATATGATTGCTCCTGTTTTATTCACATCTGTTTATTCCTAATTTGTTCACATCTGTATGATTTTTCCTACTTTGTTCTCATCTGTATAGTTATTCCTAATTTGTTCACCTCTGTATCAGTAAGAAAATGGATGATCATTGGAAAAATAGTAAAAAATAAAGGCGCCAGCAATTAGCGTGCTAATAAAAATAGAAAAGTATATGAAGAACTTACCTCTTGACACTTGTACGTGGCTTTAGACTTAACAATATTTCCCGAGATTTCAACGATGCCGAAGAGTGGATTTTCCAGGTCGTCGCATTCTTTGTCTGTGAAAGAGGAAAACATCCTATTAGTTTTAACAGAGATGCATCCTGGAAAATAAGGTCTTTCTACTCTTGATTTAGAGCAATCAGGTATATATGATTGGGACAAAGAATCCTTTTTTTTTCTCTCTCTAACTTTCCATTAGAAAGAAAGGTCCACAGGGGTGTTCCTTTTATTTCAACGAGAATTAGCATTTTTCTTTTCTTTGACTTTAACATCCTTACCCGCCAGAGGTTTCTCTAGGTTAATCAAAATATGCAAGTATTATCCAAGACAAAAATAAATTATATATGGAACCCTGATAGGGTGGTCTAATAGAGGTGTTCAAGTGGATCAAAGGATTTAACAAAAGTGACACAAAATCATCATATTAAAGCAACAGGACAGGACTTGCAGTATTGGGTTTCCTAGTGTAGGCCTTATGGTCTCTTGCAGTATCCTTCCTTCTTATGTTCTTATGTTCTTGATCAAGAAAGAACACTCGAGATAGCTTACACTTGAGCAACTCATCTGAAAAACAAGAACACACATTTGCTGTTGCTGAAAGTGTATCCCTGTTGGGCTACATATTAGGAAGGTTAATGGGGTTTGTCCTGTTTAACACTTGTCTATTATACGTTTGTGCCCCCAAAGACCGTGAGGTCTTGGCGTGGTGGGTACACACGCATAAGTCCCATTGAAGGGTCTCGATAATTAAATAATTATAAATAGAAGACAACAACTCTGTGGACGTCCGGAATTGGTACTACACCAGCTATCGTCTTATCAAAGCACTTGATCAGGTGAGGCTTTAGTATCGTCGTTCTTCTGACGTTGGTATGTTCTTTCTGAGTGCGAGGAAGACTTATGGGTCCCGTGCGAAGTGAATAAAGTGGGAAGCAGCAGGATAGAATAAGAGATGAAGTCATATGCGGAATGTGGAAAAATCGTGAAGATTCTCTTGACGTCTCAGTTGCTAGACCATTTAGCGGATTTTTTTTTCGCACGTTTGGAAAAACATACGCACGCGCACACGCATGCACACACACATGCATGCGCGCGCTCGCGCGCACACACACACACACACACACACACACACACACACACACACACACACACACACACACACACACACACACACACACACACAAACACACACCACATACATACACACGACTCGTGGCGCAATGGTAGAGTTCCGGGCTGCCACTACTGCGGTCCGGGTTCTAATTCGCCCAGGGCTGAAATAATTTCGGTATCACAGTATTACCCACAGATCGGTCATATGTGAGCTCTGAGCTCTCTTCCTGAAGGGAAATAGCTGTCGATCACGAGTCCAGCACATGAACCAAAGACCATGGTGAATCACACCCACACACACACATACGCCACGCAGGCACACGCACACACAAACACACACATGCACACACACACGCACACACACACACACACACACACACACACACACACACACACACACACACACACACACACACACGCACGCACACACACACACACACGCATACACATGCATACACACACACATACACACACACACACACACACACACACGCACACGCACAGTTTGCTATTGTTCGCTTTGATAATCGAACATCTGTCTCCGCCCCATAACTGTGACAGTTGTAACGAGTGGCCAGGAGATACCTCGTGGATATATGGAGGTGTTCGCGGAGTACTTGGGGCAACGTTTATTATAGAAATAAAAAATAAAAAATTCGGAGGAATAAGAAAAAATATGGAGCTTTGTTTTGGAACGTACACGAATGGTAGAGTCTATAGTGTGGAAACCGTTGATAATGCGTAATTTACCCATATCAATTTTGAGATGGGAAGTAGTAATCGGCCTGGGAGAAGAATGAACAAAATGAAAATAATAAAAACAGTTATAGAAAACATAGATATAAAAGTCATAAAGTATATGTGTAGCTTACATATAGAAGAATGATCAAAATAGAATTAAAGCAGTTCTAGGAAACATAGATATAAATGTCAAAGTATATGTGTAGATTACGAGAAAAAATTACATCTCAAAAGAGGAGGACGGCATAACGACTAGAGGCGAATATAAACCAACAGGTTATGACCTGGTGTAACTTAATAAAAAAAAAAAATAAAATAAAATAAAAAAATAAAAATAGAAAATAAAAAATAGTGCTTAACAGATGAAAGTGATCGCTGTCTATACGTCATTTCTCAACGGCATCATCTGAGCGCCCAACGATGACGTCACTATGAGCAGTTAAACTGTACCACGGAATAAACAAAGAACCATTTGTCAATTAGAAGAAATCATGTAACACCTTGAAAGCTAATTCAGATCTAAGTTTGTCATTTTCGTTTTTTGGAAGTATAGATAATTGTCCTCATTAGAGTAAGGACAACTCCAACAGCAGGAGAGCGTGACGTCATACCGTCGTATTTCGTGGCATAACCGTTGTGACCAGTCTTACGTTAGTTATCAAAGTTCGTTGCATCTGTAACTGTATTATGTCTTTTATGTGTATAAGCCTATTTTCATGTCAAATAATTCCGACAGTCGTCCCCGGATTCGAACCGAGGCTAGCAAGAGCGCGAAGCCGACGGTCTACCGACTAAGCTATCGGTAGCTTAGTCGGTAGAGCGCGGCTTCGCGTTTTCGCGAGGCCTCGGTTCGAATCCGGGGACGACTGTCGAAATTATTTGATTGACTACACCGTCATTGGTGATTCTATTCAGCTATTTTCATGTGTTCATTTGTGGAGCACTATCTCTTATCTGGTAAGAAGATGTCACCAGATCCCAGTCGTTAGGTACTTAATTAACTAGTTATTTAGCTATTTGGTTACTCGGTTAGATTGTTTTTAAACGATTTACTTGTCCATTTATAGTCACGTTTTCTGTTGACTAGTATCTGTACAAGAATTCTGAAAAGAGTGTTTCATACAGTAAAGGTTATCTTTCATTCTCTTACTCATTAAGTCATTAAGTGCCACTTCCATTTGAAAACCAAGGACTGACTACTCTGAGTGAGTGTCCACTAAGAACTAATTAGTCACGGATTAAGCTGTCATTTGTTACCTGCATGCTGGGGAAACCTAGGATAAGTGGTAGTCGTCGAGACACATTAGTGAAGGAAGCTTCTTTTCCCTTCTTCTTTTTTGTCTTAGTCTTCTTCTTCTCAATCTTATATTTCTTCTTTTTCTTCTTCTTCGTTGTCTTCTTCTTCTTAGTCTTCTTCTTCGACTTCTTCTTCTTAGTCTTCTTCTTCTTCTTCTTCGTCTTCTTCATCGTCTTCGTTTTCTTCTTTTTCTTCTTCGTCTTCTTCTTCTTCTTCTTCTTCTTCTTCTTCTTCTTCTTCTTCTTCTTCTTCTTCTTCTTCTTCTTCTTCTTCTTCTTCTTCTTCTTCTTCTTCTTCTTCTTCTTCTTCTTCTTCTTCTTCTTCTTCTTCTTCTTCTTCTTCTTCTTCTTCTTCTTCTTCTTCTTCTTCTTTCTTCTTCTTCTTCTTCTTCTTCTTCTTCTTCTTCTTCAACTTCTTTTTCTTTTTCTTCTTTGTCTTCTTCGCCTTCTTGTTCGTCTTCCTCTTTGTCTTCTTCTTCGTCTTCTCCTCCTTCTTCTCCTCCATCTCCTTTTTCTCCATCTCCTTCTGAATCACATGGCCTGCACCTGACTCATTAAAATTCACTTTAAAAACTAGATACTTTTGTTCTGTCTAACGCCGTTCGATTTCATTCGACTTCTAATGGCCTCTCATCTTTAAAAGGTTCATTAACTTCGCTCATGATATTCCCCCCCACACACTTGTCGGTCATTATCTGTCTCTCTCCCTTCCATCCATCAATTTGGTCGTTCGCACTCCGTTCCTCCTCCCGTCCTTTACTTTGTGCGCCCATGCATCTCTCCCCCGCCATTCCTCTCTGTCGACCTCCCCTCTCTTTACCTCTCCTCCCCTCCCCTTCGTCTCACAAAATACCGGCTCGCCGTGGTGACCTCTTTCATCCCCAGCTTAGTGATCGATTGTGACCTATATTTTGGTCATTTGAATTTGCTGGAGATTTATCAAGAACAAATATTGAATTGGCCATCAGAGTATTGGCAATGCACCCACTCCCCTCTGTTCTCAAACTTAAATTTTCAGCCCCCTTCGTATTTATATTTAGAAAGCGACGGGAACTCGGTATGAAATACAAGGCATGATAATTCATGCGGTCATATGAAGATTCCGTGATTTCCAAGGGATGGCACAAGTCTCGGTGGGATTTGTATTTTGATTTTTGACCTACAGTAGGCAATTCACGCCTCTGTTAAATTTTAACATTGAATGTGATTATCAGTAACGATGAATTACATGTATTAACTAAAAGCAAAAAATATAATAGAATACAACGCAGACTAATGCTAAATATACAGTAGTTATGCAAAACACTAGCAAAGAAAATTTTCTCCAAATAAAAATAAATGCCTCTCTTAGAAACTTTCACATTGAATGTGATTATCAATAACGATGAATTACGTGTATTAATTAAAAACGAAATTAAAATAAAATATAACGCAATCTAACGAGAATTATACAGTAGTTATTCAGTAACACTAGCAAAGAAAAATTTCACCAAATGAAAATAACGATGAATTACATGTATTAACTAAAAGAAAGATGGAATAAGATATAACGCAGACTAATGAGAATTATACAATAGTTAATCGATAACATGTTAAAAAAAAGAATCCGCCAAATGAAAATAAACGAAATTTGGTTCTCCTCGAATCTCCTAGGCCTTATACTGCGTTCCTCTTCCCTTGCCGCAATTTACTGGCTCCCCAGCCCCTTGCCATTTTCAGAATAGTGACGCAGTTTATGGATAGTGTTCAGCCCAAGAACAAGCAATTCCATGGAGCCCAGGAACCAGTCTCCAGCTTAGAAAGGGGTCAATATCGATCCAGAACCCTTGTGGGTCTTCGACTTTTCAGCGAAGTAAAACCATCTCTTGAAGGAACTAAAATGACCTAATGTGAGCCCCCACCGGGATTCTTTTGAAGAGAAAATTAACTTTGCTTTATCCATTGTGTTTACCCCTCCTTGCTTCCATCACCTGCGTCAATTGCCTTTCGAATCTTCTTTTTGTTTTGTTCTCGTTTTCCGTCTTTGTTTCCTTTCCGTACTCGTAGTTCCCCTGTCCCACCATCAACCTTTGTCTCTTCTTCAACTCTTCCTCTATTTTTTCTTCTTTCTCATTCTCCTCTTCCTCGTTTTCCCCTTTTCTATATCGCCCTTCTTCCTTTTCTTTTTCCTCTCCTTTTTCTTCTTCATCTTCATCATTATCTTCATCATCATCATGTTCTTCATTATCTTCATTTTCTTCCACTTTTTCTTCGTCTTCTTTTCTTCTTTTTCTTCTTTTTCTCCTTCCTCTTTTCTTCTTCTTTTTCTTTTTATTCTTCTTGATATTTTTCATCATGATCATCTTCATCATCTTCTTTATCAACTTCACCATCATCCTCTTCATTTTCTTCTTCTTCTTCTTCATTATCTTTTTTATCACCGTCATCTTTGTCATCATCTTCCTCTTCGTTCCCTTTCTCTTCCTCTTCTTTCTCATTCTCCTTCCCTCTTCCTCTCCTTTTTCTTCTTCCTCTTCCTTTTCTTTTTCCTCTATCTCTTCCTCTTTCTCAGCCTCATATTTCCGTCCTCCCCCTCTCCGGCCTCGCTCTCCTCTCTGCCTAATACCTCCTGCCTTATCTCACCTCATGCGACTCTTCCCATCTTCCTTGGTCGGTCAGATCACATTTGAATCATCATTTTCTTCTGTCATCGTTTTCCCTTTCGTCATCTTTATTCCAACGTTTCTTTTCACTCGTTTTCTCTTTTCTCTTCCCTTCTCCCTTTCATTCATTCTTCATTCATTCTTCCTTGCCTTGTTACTCCCAGTAATTCTTTCACTCATACCCCTCGTCCTTTTCTTTCTTCTCTTTCTCATTTTTTTTTTACATATTCTTTTCTTTCTTCAATTTCTTCTTTTGCTTTTGTTTTCGTACTCTCTCCTTACTACTATTCCGTCTCATTATGCTCCCCTAACCCGTTTCTCTTCCAGCTTTCCAGTTCTACATTTCCTTACTTATGCTCTAATTTTTTCTCCCCATCTTGATCTTCTTCCTACTCCCCCCTTTCTTCCTCCTCTTATTTCTCATTCTCTTTTCCTTCCCTATTCCTCTTCATCCTCCTTGTCTTCCTCCACTTCTCCTCTATCTTCCCTCCTGTCTTTCTCCTTATATTTGCTGATCTTCGCATTTTCCTTTTCTCCTTTTTTTCCCCTACTTTATCCACAATCAAATTTTTTTCTGTCCTTCCCAACGTCGATCGTCCTCTTTTTCTTAGCCTCATTAAGTTCCTTTCTTCCTCGCCTCGTCCCATTAACTTGAAATATTTCTTCACTTCCTCCTCCTCCTCCTCTTCCATCTACTTTTCTTTCCCCTCCTCCTCGTCATTATCGTCTTCCTTCTTCTATTTGACCATTACCGTCCTTCTTCAGCCATTTTCTCACAAGTCACTGTCGTGTCCTTATATTTTCTTCATTTTCCTCCTCCTCCTCTTCCTCCTCCTCCTCCTCCTTCTCCTCCTTCTCCTCCTCCTTCTCCTTCCCTATTCCTCCCCCTCCTTGTCCTCCCTCTTATCCTAATCCGACTTCTATTTATACTTTTACTCCTTTTACCCATACTCATACTCCATCTTCTCCTTTATTCTCTCCTTCCCATATTCTTCTTAATCTGTTCTTCTTTCCCTCATAGTTGCCCTACTCCCCCACTTTTCTTCCATTCCCCACTTTACTCCAGCGGTAGTTTCCCTGTCCCTTGCCTTCGTCTTCATCCTCTTCCTTTGCTTTCTGACCTTTCTCTTTCACAACACTTGATTTTCTTCTCTAACCTAACCTTTCGAATCCTTCTCTTTATTAACCTCCTTTTCTTTCCTTCACGCCTTTCGTACCCATCTACCTACCCTCTTCTCCTTATTCTTAAAACCTTTGTCTCGTGTCTCCTTCCCCTTCTCTATTGCCTTTCGCCCCTCCTCCTTTCCCTCCACCAAGTTAGTCCCATTCCGTTCCGTACCTGCCACTTCTCCTGTATTGCCATTCGCTCCTCATTTCCCTCCCAAGTAAGCGCCATCCTGCCCCGTAATGCCTGTAATAGTCTTCTCTCGGAGGGGACATAACTCCATAGCCCTCCTCCTCCATTATAAACTTTAATACTCCACAATATTAATCTCATCTTCCCAAGAACTTCTTGGGGGTTGCATCGTGTCATATTCCTCCTGTACCTCGTCCCGCTTTATCATCGTTTCCATCCTGAGTCATCCCTTTTCTCTGTCCCATGTGCTTTTATGGACTTCTGTTTTTATGCAAATTAGCTGAATAAAACTCCTTGGTAACACCCAGAACAGATTTACTCGTAAATTGCCCCGAACAGGGAAAGGATTAAGGTCGGTTTCTTTAAACGAGATTAAATTCTCTACATGTTTATCCATTTTCTCCTCTTATGTCCCCTCGTTGAGACAATGATCTCAGCCATGTATCTACTCACTCATTGAAAACCGATTATCTCTCTATCTCATGGGGTCTTCTGATCTTTTCTCCTTCTCCCTTTACGTCTGAAATGTCCCCAAACAGCTCAAAATGCTCACAGGATTTGCCCTGGATTTGCATGCGCTCCGCTTGTATATATTTTCTCTCGTGGGTTTTGTTAGTAACAAAACTATAAGTAATACTTGTTGTTATCAATATCGTTCATATTTATGTCCATATCATAACTGTTATCGTTATGAATTTGCAATGATTATTTTTGTATTTCCACAAGTCTTTCAGGATCCCCACCCACCGGTCTTGACTCCTCTCGCACTTTTGTTATATTTGCATTCTTCTTTCGATCTTCCATTTCTTGTAATCATCCACTACTTTTTCATCTTTCTACATCTTTCATATATTATCTTCTATTTCTCACTCATTCCTCTCACTTGTACTTTCATCCTCCTTGGCCGAATGTCCACATACTATTCTTTTCTCTCTCTTTCTCGCTTTCTTTTTTTCTCTTTCTCTCTATCTATCTATCTATATCTCTCTCCCCACCCCCTTGAATTGGGCATTGACAATTTGGATTATGCAGCCAATTTTGGGGGGATTTCCCTCTCATTCTCTCCCTCTCTCTTCTTCTTTCTTTCAAATGGGTGAAAAATGATCTTTCACTTGCCGTAAGCCTTAAATGTCTTACACTGAAAGTTCAAACACAAAGTCACAGGATTTTAGACTGCTGTAATACGAAAGCGTTCGTAGATAGGAAGATGTTTACTATTACAAATAAATATTTTCCTAATACTCCCTGATTGTAATTAAAGATATTGGCAGATTTTAAACGGCTCATTAGAAAGACAAAAAAAAGTACAAATTTTAAGAGAAATTTCTAGTCAAACCCTCTTAAAAATCTGAACCTATTAAACGGAGATTCAAATGGACTTAATAAAAGCCTTTTGATTTCAAAAGGAATTGACGACATTAGAACTGCAAAATATCCACACTGAATACTAACTGGACGATAGATAATGTACTGAAGCTGACTGTACGTAGATTGAACTGTAGGTAGGAACAACGAAGTCAATCCGAGTGTCGGTAGACAAGCTTCCATCTGATGCGATTGAATATAAATCGGTATTTAGTTTAAAAATTCACTTATATAAATACCTAAGCATTATTATTTTTTCATCCAAACTCGTTATGAACAAAACGATCTCCTGTGAGTAAATTTCATCAAAATGACCTATTGTTACATATGGTATATTTTGTCTTGGTAGAGCAATTCCGTATTCAGTTGCACGAAAATAACTGATGCAGGGCAAATTTTGTTTTGTCTAGCACCACTTGCTCGTGTTTATTCTACAATTATTCCCCTTGGTTTGTTCCCATTGTGTTTATCTTCCTGTCTTCTTCCAGAAACCGAAGCTGGGGGTTTGAAAGATGCGCTCATGCAGAATAGATTTCGGAGATGCTTATATCCAAGCTACGAGGCACAACCATACTTAACCTATATATGTAACCCCCAAAGGGGCTAATATTCTAACATCAGAATGATCCCAAGATATCTCTCTCTATATATTGTTATTGTTTCTCCACCATTTCGTCACATAATATGGCTGACATAGGAAGAGAGAGAGAGAGAGAGAGAGAGAAAGAGAGGCAGAGGCAGGAAGAATTCACTTTTGAATGATACTTATCACTAAATTGTACAAAAGTAAATTGTAAGGTTTGTACGTCCTGGGACTCTACCATAAGGGGCTCAGTTTAGAACGTAACTCAGTGAAAACCGCAGACCACCTGCTATTGTTCTGGCAAATCCCGAACGATTTGAGTCGGATGAAGGCGAACCAAACCAGAATAAGTTCTTAACCTCTTCAACACGAGTCAAATTTTCGCGGGCACCGTCAGCTGCCTGATGTACGATGATTCGATGATGCATCACAATACCCACGTTATGAAATATAAAGTTACAGCTGTATCACTCGTTCTCTTTCACTCTGAATATTAATAACTACAGAAAAATCAAGCCAGTTCATAGAATATGGGGGTCACTCAGCTACAACTACAAAATGAATATAATCAATATGCTAATGCCGGCATCCTCATATACCCACTCACGTCTCATGACGCCTACGTAGGCGGGGTAGTAGTAGGACCTCTCTACTGAACGCATGGTTTGAACCCCAGCTTGATAGATAATTTGAAGATTTCTACAAATATCTGTAGTGGAGCAAAACATAAGAGATGTAAAATGGCTGTGATATTCTTCCTTATGAACAATTCCAGAAGATGCCTGGGGTTAGTTTGCTTGGTAGTGCACTTTGAAATCAAACGAAAGTTGGACTGAAGTAGACTTTCTACTTCTTAACTATTTTTCTTCCCCGAAGATTGAGGTATAAAGAATTTTGAAAACGTTGAGAAGATCTACATCGTTTAGCTTTGCAAAGGATTTCCTTCGGTTGAGACGCTGGCATCAGAACAAAAAAGTTTATAATTCCATAATGGCAGTTGAAGTGTTTATCGAAAATGGTTTAATCCTTTTGCACCGAAGGGCTTCCTTTATTTGAATAAAACGATATAGCGAGAACAATTGTAGGAGTCAATAAGAGCGAAAAGGTCGACTAAAGCTTTTCTCCGTATTACGTTTCTAACTGGTGACACGCACGGACACACATACGCACCCCCCATATATATGTGTGTATATATATATATGTATATATATATATACATATATATATATATATATATATATATATATATAAATATATAAGTACACACACACACACACACACACACACACACACACACACACACACACACACACACACACACACACACACACACACACACACACACACACACACACACACACACACACACACACACAACCACACACATGCAAACACGCACACATTTGCACACACGCGCGCACACGCAAAGCATACACATGTACAAACACACACACAACCACACATACACGCAAACACACGCACACATGTACCAGTGTAAGACATCCAACTAGAAATATTGTTGGTATGCCGGTCTTGCACCCTAATTGGGCTCTTCCTACTTCCTTTTTTTTCCACGTCATTCGAATATTTACCTTCTCCAGTTTTGCAGTCCCACTTATACGTTTTTCTTTTTCCCTTTCCTGCTTTGCACTGAAACTTTTCCCATACTTTGCGCCCTTACTTTTCCTTGAAATGTTCCTAATTTACTTTCTTGTATCCTGGATTTTACGTCTGCATGTTATATCGTTATTACCCTCAAAGGCTCACCGGGCTAAGGCGTCTCATTGCACATCGTGTTCGTATTACTTTTCTTGAGGTCTTTTGCCTTTTTTGTGTCAATTTATTCTCGAACATTTTTCAACTCACTGGGAGTTTACTACATACGATAAGGCTCATAACGTTGCCTGATTTTTCCTCTCTCTCTCTCTCTCTCTCTCTCTCTCTCTCTCTCTCTCTCTCTCTCTCTCTCTCTCTCTCTCTCTCTCTCTCTCTCTCTCTCTCTCTCTCTCTCTCTGTCTTTCTGTCTTGTCAATCCACTGCGAGGAAATTATCCTCACAATTGTTTCTTCAGCCGGGCTTTTGCTTTGCCTCCCCCTCCCCCAACATTAATTAGTTTCTCGTATTTCTTTGTGAAAACATTTGTTCGTCTTCTGTATTTTCTTTTTTCTTTCAAAAGTCATCTTGGCGGAATTTTTTTGTATTAAGGAGTGGCTTGAACGACATAGTGCAGCGACAAATTGCAGAAACCGTTTTCTGTTGCATGCAATGCGTCATTTATACTTGTATCCTTGATAGCAATTACACTAATTAATTTAATATAAATTAATGTGAATGGCGCTTTAAAGTCTGCTATTTCTAAATTGATATAGATTTACTTGGAATCTAAAGCTATATCAAACATCTGTATACGTTGATGTAGGTTCTAACATTCATTACGAATAGAGAATTGGAAATAAAGTGAGATACATTGCAAAAAGAAGAGGATGCAGATGGGGAACCTTTTGGTCCATAACTAGATCGGATGCGGATTATATATATATATATATATATTATATATATATATATATATATATATATATATATATATATAATATATATATAAATTTATAAGACTTTTAAACAAATTTTTAGGTAGCTGCTGCCTAGCGGTTTCTCGATAAAAAATCTATCATGAGAGAGAGAGAGAGAGAGAGAGAGAGAGAGAGAGAGAGAGAGAGAAAAGAGACGTTCAGGAAAGGCGAATTTGTTCATTCAGGTAGAGGCAACTCAAGAGAAGTACGATTATGGACATCCCAATTAGAGAGAGCCTTGTTCTATGCCACTTGTAGCGTCCAAACAGACACAAATAAACGAGAAATGATGGATTTCGTGTCTGAAACGTACAGTGCATACAATCGGGACTTTACTACGGCTGCAGACGCCATCTTGTCCTTTCCTGTGATTCACCATGGTTTCGGATCACGTGTTGGACTCGCGATCGACAGCCGTTAACCATCCGGAGGAGAGCTCAGAGCTCCTATGACCAATCTATGGGTAATACTGTGACCTTACACGCACACACACACACACAACTCCCTGCCCACGAGAATTGGAGTAACGACTCGCAGCGCAGCGATACTGAAATTATTTCAGCTCTGGGCGGGATTCGAACCCGGACCGCTGTGACAGCAGTTGAGATCGCTACCACTGCGCCATCAAGCTTACAGCTAGAGCAAATCTTTTGCGCCTTTTTATGTTCGCGAAAAGGGAAGGCGTATAAGTAATGTCATTAAATGTTGGTTTCCCCCGCAGTGACGTCATAAGGTTTGTAATGACGTGGTAATGAGGTGCAAAGTGGAGATGCAAATTTTTTTCAATTGCTTTCGCCGTTACCTGAGATTTGGCGTCGTCCTCGATTTTGGGTCATCTTGTATTTCCTGCATATACTGTATACATTATATATATATATATATGCAAAATAACTACAGGAGAAGGGGGAAACTTGTAGATCTGCCCAGGAAAATAACAAGTTATTTCAACATAAAGCATTATACAACCATCATATTGATTGGTCTAAGGCAGTAATTTTAGCCAAAGGAAAAAGCATACAAGAAAGAAATATAATAGAATCCTTCTTAATATCAGGCACGTTTGATAAAAACATAAACTTAAGCTATGGTCATTTTAAATGTAATATATTGGTAACCCAAATGGTCACCAAGATCTTTCCGCCAGATTGAGCCTTATGTGTTGGTCAGGTCGATAGGGGTAAGGTCATCCCCCCCTATGGTTGCCTCCTGATATTTACATTTAAACACAGCTCTGTATCTCTGTCATTTAGTCTGAAGATGTAATATACGAAAGTACTTACTGTATACAAGTTTCCCTTCTCCTGTGGTTATTTTGCATTTTTGTATCACGGTGATGTGATTGCTTGTATATATATATATATATACATATATATATATATATATATATATATATATACATATATATATAATATATATATATATATGTATGTATATATGTATATATATGTATATATGTATATATATATGTATATATGTATATATAATGTATATATATGTATACATATATATATATATATATACATATATATGTATATATATACATATATTATATATATGTATATATATATGTATGTATATATATATATATGCATATGTATATATATATATATATATATAATGGTACTACTCTGATATAGTACTCACTCATACTGTTTTGTTACAGTTTAACATTATTTTGTTGTTCCTTTGCTTAATGCAATGTTCCTTTTTATGATGGTGCTCAAATTTTTGGTCTCAATATTCCTATGTGTACAAACATTTTAGTAATATTAGCAAAACTATAACAATGTTTATGTGTCATATGTGTTCTGACTGGTATTACTCATGATTGTCTCTGGTCCCCTTAACCCCCTACGTATGTTGTCAGTGTGACTTAGTGTAGAATAACAATCTGATGAGGACCACAATGGAAATAAGCGTACATGCTTTTTGTGTTATCCTCGGCAATTTGCATTTATTATTCCGAACTATGTATTCTTGTCATTATTTGCACTTCATGTATATTGATTCATTGCCAAATAAAGTCTATCTATCTATCTATCTATGTATAAATATATATATATATATATACATATATATATATGTATATATATATATATATATATATATATATGTATATGAGCACTAACCTCTTCAAGTGCGATGACGTCATCTAAAGACTTTTTCCTAGTTAACATGGGCTTTTCCACTTCATGTAAGAGTATTTACCGTAATAGAATTCGAGGTTACCCTTACATAGACCGATTAATCTCTCTGCTGCGATGTGGTGATATACAGACATTATTCTTGTTCAAAGACCTTTCAACGAGGTCACCGGAGCAAGGGGGATTAAGTCTCGGTTAAATTTTTGTTATGATGACGTAGACCACTGGCATCTTCGTGGTGTGAAGCGTCGGAATTTTGCAATCGTTTTAAGGAAAGTAATTGTCTTAAAAGTGTTTGAGGCGTAAGTGGAAAGGGTCTTTACGTTTTCTTTAAACCTTGGGGCAAATTTCCCTGGCTCATTTCGTTTTCTTTTCTCTTTCTCTCTTCCCGTTTTTCTTTTTCACTCCTCGTACACTTTCTTGTGATCTGTCATATATAAACATAAAAGAATGTGTACACACAGGCATGCACACATAAACACATACGTAAACACGCATACATACATACACAAACACACACACACAGGTACATACACGCATACATACACAAACACACACAAACCTACCCAGGGCTAAAATAATTTCATTATCGCTGCTCTGCGAGTTGTTACTCCAACTCTCATGGGCGGGGAGTTTGGGGTGCGTATGCCTGTAACCCATAGACCGGTCATATAAGAGCTCTGAGCTCTCTTCCGGGAGGGAAATAGCTGTCGACCACGAATCCAACACATGATCCAAGATTATGGTGAATCACACACACATACAAACACGTACACACATACATAAACACAAACACACAGACAACACACACACGCACACACACACACACACACACACACACACACACACACACACACACACACACACACACACACACACACGGTGGCGCAGTTGGTAGAGCGCTGAACTACTAGCATGGTGGTGCCCGTAGTACTTGGTTCGAATCCTGCCCAGGGCCGAAATTATTTCGGTACCGCTGCGCTTCGGGTCGTTACTCTGACTCTCGTGGGCGGGGAGTTGGGTGTGTGTGTGTGTGGAAGGTCATAGCATTACCCATAGATCGGACCTACGAGCTCTGAGCTCTCTTCCAGGAGGGAAATAGCTGTCGATCACGAGTCCAACATGTGATCCAAAGACCAAGGTGAATACACACACACACACACACACACACACACACACACACACACACACACACACACACACACACACACACACACACACACACACACACACACACACACACACATACATAGACAAACACGCACAACACGCGCGCGCACACTTGACACACACTGATACAAATATGTATATATATATATATATATATATATATATATATATATATATATATATACATGTTGAGACTTTTTGACAGGTTTGAAGAAGGTGGAAGAGTAAGACACGGGTCTGGGGCCGAGTTTATTCCTGACCGGTTTCGCTTAGAGCTTCTTCAGTGCAACCTCCTAGCTTCTCGCCGCAAAATCGTTGAATCCGTTGTTATCAGACTCACTCATCGACTTTACGCTCATTTGTCCAATACGCTCTCTTTTTTTCACTCTCCTCTCACTTTCATTCTGGCTCT
Source organism: Oratosquilla oratoria (assembly GCF_046742065.1). Lineage (NCBI taxonomy): Eukaryota > Metazoa > Arthropoda > Malacostraca > Stomatopoda > Squillidae > Oratosquilla > Oratosquilla oratoria. Next base: position 58,467,528 of record NC_134797.1, read on the forward strand.
CGTTCTTGCTGTTTTTCTCTCTCTCTCTCTTTCTCTCTCTCTCTCTCTCTCTCTCTCTCTCTCTCTCTCTCTCTCTCTCTTTCTCTCTCTCTTTTTTTTTTTTACTCTTCTCTCTCTCTCTCTTTTTTACTATTCTATCTCTCTCGCTCTCTCCCTCTTAATTTCTCTTTCGAACTCTCGCTCTCACTCTTTTATTTTTGCTCATACTTTTGCTCTTATCATCCTTACTCTACCAATCCCAACCCTCTCTCTCTCTCTCTCTCTCTCTCTCTCTCTCTCTCTCTCTCTCTCTCTCTCTCTCTCTCTCTCTCTCTCTCTCTCTCTCTCTCTCTCTCTCTCTCTCTCTCTCTCTCTCTCTCTCTCTCTCTCTCTCTCTCTCTCTCTCTCTACCTACCTATTTATCTATCGTTTTCCCTCTCCTTTTCTCTTTTCCTCTTTTCCATCCTCACTCCTTTTGCCTCTCCTTGGCCCAACCCATTTCTCGCCCGCTCTCCTTCTCCCTCACGATCGCCATTCTTTGTATGGAGCACATTTCCTGTAGCACCAGCATTATCCTTCGCACTTTCCTTCCTCCGTGCATCGTCTTCTCCGATCTCATCTGCTCCAACACCCTCGCCCACCCACCCACCCACCCACCACCTAGCCTCGCTGCGTTTGTTTACAATACCTCACCCTCGCACCGTTTTCTTTTATCGTGACTTCCTTTTGGTTCTTGTACAACACGAACACCCACCGTCCTCTTGTCTTTGTCTTGCAACTCCCCTCTCCCACGTCTACTTGTTTTTCTTCTTCTTCCTTTTCTTTTCTTTTTTCTTCACCCTCTTCTTTTTCTTCATCCTTTTCTTTTTTCTCCTCCCTCTTCTTTTTTTCTTCCTTTTCTTTTTTCTTTTTTCTTCTCCCTCATCCTCTAATTCCTCTTCTTCTTTGTCTTCTTCCTCTTGTTCACCTTCTTTTTCTTTTTATTTCTCTTCTTTTTCTTCTTCACCCTCTTCTCTTTCTACTTATTCTGCTCCTTCTTTTTCTGCTTCATTTTCTTCTCCTTTTTCTTCTTCCTCTTCTATTTCTTTTTTAAAATTTTCTTTGCAACATCATTCTTTTACTTTTTTTATATTCCTCTTTCTTTCCCTCCTCTGGCCTTTTTACCCTTCATACTCATTGCCCTTTTCCTTTTTTTTTTTCTTCAAAACCTCTTTCTTACAACCTCGTTCTCTTGAATGTCCTCGTATATCCTTTCTCTTTTTGGATTTATTTTTTTCATTTTTCTTCCTTTCCCTCTTCCTTTTATTTCCTTCTTCCAGGATTTTCAAACTTTCCAGTTCCCTTTATAATGACTTCTTCTGATTCTGTCAAGTTCCTTCCCGTCCTTCCAAGTGTCTCCTAAGTCTCGTCATCCTGATTTCCTTTTCTCACCGCCTCTCATACCTCTTTCTCTCGTTCTTCCTTTCTCTTTCTCCTTCCACCTATTATTTTCTCTTTCTTCCTTTTCTCCCCCTTTCCTTCTCTTTTCTTCTCTCTTTTTCTTTATCCCTCTTTCTTCCCCCTTTCTTTCCTTCTTTCTCCCTTTCTTCCCATTTTCTTTTCTTCTCTCTTTCTTTCCTCCCCATTTTTTCCTCTTCCTCTCCTTTGATATTTTTTAACCTGATGGTTCTCTCCTACACATCTGGTGACATGTTTCCCCAAAACACCAGTAGTCCGGAACGCAATCACAGAGATAGGATGTGACTGCATATTGCCAATAATTATTAGAATAAATAAATTCATAGATAAATGAGTACATATATAGATGAATAAGTAAATAAATAATAGATAAATGAAAATAGAAATATAAGTAAATGAAGCACATATAAATGAATAGATGAATATGTAAATTAAAATAAATGAATAGACACAAACATATCAATATATATATATATATATATATATATATATATATATATATGTGTGTGTGTGTGTGTGTGTGTGTGTGTGTGTGTGTGTGTAAGACAGTGTCCATGATATCCACAGTGTTGTGAGGGGAGTTACATTATATTCTGTCCTCGACCTGACTTCGCTGAAGGGTGAACTGTAAACTTGTGATTAGACAGGTCATCGATTGACCCCCGTGACGTCGTTAGAATTCTCCAAATAACTTGTTATTAATCAAAATCTAAACTAACTTGACAGAAGTACTTGGAATGTATAACTTCAGTGGAGTACAAAAGAAGACCTGGAAATTGACATTTAATAATATACATATACATATATTTCAACACCAATAAAATCGCCATTTGTAGTGTGTGTTTACCATCAGGATGTATTTGCTTTGAAACAAGCCTAGGGGGACTTGAATGTGATCTCCATCTGTTCTCACTGATTGCTCCGTCGTGCTGTTGAGCTGTTACTCTGAAGCATCCATGTTAAAGGTGACGAATTCAGTCACAGCAAAGTCACTTTGTGGTCAATTCATCACTTGTATTTTCATTTATTCAACCTTCCTCTCTTTATATATAATGGATATATATATATATATATATATATATATATAATTCATATGTGTGTGTGTGTGTGTGTGTATCTGTGTGTTAAAGAATATGTGGAGATATATCTGTATATTTATCTATGTATAATTTAGATGTGTTTCTCTGTGTACCTTTACATTCATGTCTGTACGTATACATGGCGTGTGTGTATACACAGATGGAAAGGAGGAGAGATACATGGAAACTAAGCCTTGAAGGTATTAGTGTTGCGTTTGGAAATTGACGGTACAGTTAAAAGAACATTATTTGATGAATTTGATGATGGCTGCTTTGTAGAGTGTGCATTAGTATAATAAAAGGAATCTTGATACTTCATCTCGTCTGTAAACGCCATCCAACCAGTTTTTCTTCTACTTTGATGTTCAAATGGCTCTTCCAGTCTTTTTATCTTATTTTATTTTTCTTAAAGAATTTTCCTGAGGTGAAATCGAATTTGTACAAAACGATGTCACGAATGATCAAGTTTCAGTTTGTATTGAGCTCTCGTCTCCACCCAAACCAATAGATTAAAACCTCTGTAGCAACTACAACTTAAACCTGTAACAAAAAATGGATGAGGAGAGAAAAAAAAATATATAAAGAATGTCACTATATCGATGGCGTTAGGCCTAAAGGAGCGCCGTCTGACCTAAACAAAACTTTGATCGATTGAAATCTTTTTCAAGTCAAAGTCCATCTCTCGGCTGAGTGCACCTTAACAAAACGGTTTAGGTATTCATCAACAAAGGCTAGACTCCCTAATCTTAGTTAGAAATAGTATATATTGATGAAAATGTCGTTAGAGGTAAATATAGGTTTTAACCTTCCAAAGAACAAGTTTTCCACAGGTTACTATAATCGCTTGGGGTTAATCATATATATATATATATATATATATATATATATATAGATATATATATATATATATATATATATATATATATATTATATATATATATATATATATATATGTATACATATACATATGGGAGGGTGGTAAAGAAACACACAAGTCAGAGATGAGTTTATTTCTCTAACGTTTCGGCTATTTACACCTTCAGAGAGACTAAGTAGTACAAGGGGGTTACAAGATTATATATCGTCCGGAGGACGTCTCCTAGTTAATGGCCTGGTGGACGACCGGGCCGCTGACGATTGATCCGTGGATGGTTGGTCCGCTGACGATTGATCCGCGGACGATTGATCCGCTCTATGTTCCGCTTCCTCATTTTCCTTTGGCCAGTCGTGTACTGCTAATTCCGCCCCTATTTTTGACCAACTGATAAACCCTTTTCTATTATTTATACATTCTTCCTTATTAATATATGCTGCTTCCATTGCTTTCCTAATTTTCTTACTCATTCCTGTGTGAATTGTTTTTATGTTATTCCAGTCCGGTAGATGTCCATATTCCTCTGCGTGTACTACTATAGCATTTGATGTACTACTTAGTCTCTCTGAAGAAGGTGTAAATAGCCGAAACGTTAGAGAAATAAACTCATCTCTGACTTGTGTGTTTCTTTACCACCCTCCTATCCTCATCTGTCCAGATGGATAATACATATATATATATATATATATATATATATATATATATATATATATGTATAATGTTGATGCTGTCTGTGAACTTAAGGAAAACGATTAGGCACCTCTGCAGAGATGCAACGTGATGATTACTCCAATAGTTGGAAAAATGTCTAAATAAGAAACCACTTAACCTCGGAAAAAAAACTAACGAGATGCCACTGAGAGACGTGCGAGGTGCCAGTCAGGTTGTACCGAGTCACAGTGATGAAACTGAATGAATATATGTGTTGAGACAATTGTCTGTCACTACTGATGACCTCAGTTTTTCTACAAAAGGAAGTGACATGTTATCAAACGCTGAAGACAAGGCAATACTAGCCTGCGAAGATGTTGGGGTAAGGAATTACCTGTGGCAGGGAAAACTAATTCTGATACTGGAGGACTTAATCTAAAAAAAAGTAGCTAATTTTCATGGGTTTTGGAGAGTGAATACAAAGCTCTTAACACAAAAATGGAAAGAGTTTAAATATCTGGATTAAGAATGGTAATTGAGGTAGATATCCCGTAGAGTATTCTTAAGGAAAAGAGGGTTTTGGGGGTTGAAAACGAGTCACTTTCTCGGTACTTCTTGGAAAGTACGAGTGACGAGTGATTTTTCCTCCTGGTCCCCTAATGATGTCTGAAGGCGAGTTGTGTCTGTACGAGCGTTAGTAAAAGTCGTAATGAAAATTAAGCCGCTTGGCGGGGTTCTCAAAGGTCAACTAACAATCATCTTCAGGTCCTTAAGCTAACGTAGAAAAAAACTCACGCCAGCCTTACTTCAGACAGATCTCTTGTCACCTAATTACATCGATCAAAAGACAATTATCGTTATCAGATCACTCGCAGAAGGATCCCGCCAAGCCGCAAGTGTATCAGTGTGATCCAGGATAGGGCGACATCTTACTGGGAGAGCCGTGGGGTGTCGGCTGTGTAGTCAGAGCCGTGACTGAGAGGACCAACTTAAAGGGGAACTGACTCCCCCCAACACCCACACACCCACCCGCACTCGTCGTCGTCTTCCGGCCACCCAATCCCACACCCAAGTATCTCATCCTCGCTCCCACGCCAGTGCGAGTCCACCACCACACACGACCGTCCGTCTTCCACGTACGGCCTCGGACACGACCATCCACCCAAACACTCGATTGTTGCAGGAACCCATACATCTATACCCATCGATGCACCCGTACACTCCCCCTTCCCAATGCCTGTCCTCTCCAGCCAGTGTCCTTCCTACTCTCCTTCAGCCTCAACGCTGCCGTGGTCGCGGTATGGGAGAGAGAGAGAGAGAGAGGGGGGGGGGAGCTAATTGGTTGTTGCGGCCGTTGTGTTAGCCAGTTTGCTTAGGTAACTCAGCCCTGTGTGAGAAGGGGATATGAGGATAGGAGATGAGAGAGGGAGAGAGAGAGAGAGAGAGAGAGAGAGAGAGAGAGAGAGAGAGAGAGAGAGAGAGAGAGAGAGAGAGAGAGAGAGAGAGAGCGGGAGTGGGAGTGGGAGTGAGGAAGAGAGAAAGGGAAGGAGATAGAAGAAAGAAAAACCAAGACACACACACACACACACACACACACACACACACACACACACACACACACACACACACACACACACACACACACACACAGAAAGAGAGAGAGAGAGAGAGAGAGAGAGAGAGAGAGAGAGAGAGAGAGAGAGGGAGAGAGAGAGAAGGAAATAAGTGTGAGGGGGAGTGGAAGGTGCAGAGAAGCAGAAAGCGATGTGGTTCGATATGGAGAAGAAACAAAACAAATAATAAAGCTGTGCTGGTCATGCAAATGCAGTTACAGTTGGATGACATTATGCAGACGAGAATGCAGTTGCGAAAGAAGAAAATGAGGCGACCGAGGAACGATGAGGAGAAAGAGGTGAAACTGGAAAAGGAGCGGGAAGAAAGGAGAACGAAACACAGTTCTGGAAGAAGATAAAAAAAAAAAAAAAATGGGAGACTGAAAAAGATATGAAAAAAGTATTAGTTTGTGGGAGGAGTAGCGACGAAGAGATGAAGTTGTAGTAATAACAGTAGTGAAAATATTAGTGAAATTAGTAAAGAGAGTGACAAGGGCAATAGAAGTAAAAGTAGCGGTAATTAAAGTGGTTCTAGTGGTAATGGTAAATCTAAAACTTGCTGCATCAGTAGAACTAGGGAAAGCAGTATTAGAGTAAAACAGCACGAGGGAAGTAATACATATTCACATAGAAACGCACGCACACACATATACACACACCTAGCCACAGACATACACAAGGATACAAACACATGCACACAGAAACACACATGAATAAAAGCACACACACACACACACACACAAATAAATATATATGTATATATATATATATATATTATATATATATAATGTAAAAATGTGTATGTATGTACAATTGTATATATATATATATATATATATATATATATATATATATATATACAGGTATACATGTGAATGTACAATTGTACATATATATAATATATATATATATATATATATATATATATATATATATGTGTGTGTGTGTGGACAATTGTACATATGTATATGTATGCATATGTACAAACATATATATATAATATATATATCTGTGTGTGTGTGTGTGTGTATGTGTACAATGTATATATGATTTATATATATATACATATATATATATATATATATATATGTGTGTGTGTGTGTGTGTGTGTGTGTGTGTGTGTGTGTGTGTGTGTGTGTGTGTGTGTGTGTATATATATATGTATTTATATATACATATATGATTTATGTACATACATCAGATTTATATATACATATATATATATATATATATATATATATATATATATATACATAGTACATGCATATGTATGTGTATTTTTCATTTCAGTTTCACCTATGCTTCTATTCTTCTCCTTATATATTTTTTCGTTTATGTACAGCTCTCCTCTCGTCTATACCTTTCCCACTTAATTTACTTCTCTCTTCTCTTCTCCAGCCTTTTATTTGACCTAGAGTAGGTCGGCTGGTTTCTTATGTCTAGTGTGTTATCGCTCGCCATGCTAGAAACACATCTGGAGGAATTCAGGAAGGAAGAGGGAGGAAGTGAAGGAGGGGAGGAATAGGAGAGGAGGGAGAGAAGAGGTAAAGAAGGAGAAAGGGAAGTCGGTGGAGGAAGAGGGGCCAGAGAAGGCAAAGGAGGCAGAGGAAGAGACGAGGGAGTAGGTGAAGAAGGAGGAAGGAGTAGGAGAAGGAAAAGAGAAGAAAAGAATGAAAAGGAGAAGAATGAAGGTAGGATTAAAAAAAATGAGAATGTGAACAGAAGAAGGAGAAAGGAAAGAAACAGGAAGAGGAGGTGAACGTAGCGAAAAGAGAAGGAAAGAAATCAAACGAAAAGTGAAGGGAGGCAATGGAAAATACATTTCTACAAAGGAATTTTTTTTTTCCGTGTTGCTCGACGTTACAGAAACCCGACGAAGAAGATCGAGAAAGAGGGGAAGAGGAGTGGAAGTCCGGACACAGGGAAGGACAGAGTCTGAAGAAACTGATGGGGAAATATTTGGTGGATATTGGGGGATAGGCTATTAGTAGATAAATACAGAGGGTAAATGAGAGAGAATAGGACCTTGATGATCTGATGAATGAAATGGAAAGTGGTAGGAGGAAGGAAAGGGAAATGGGGATTGAAAAGAGTGACTATGGACTATGGGAGCTAGATGGACCTTACTGTACAGGAAGGACCAGGGGAGGAGCAGGTTGAAGTGAGCAAAATGATATGGATTGACATCAGATAAAGTGCGAGAGTGATGGCCACTGTTCTAGCAGCTATTGGAAGCAACTATGAAACCTTTCCACGTATTAGTCTATCGAAACAAACACCAAATGTGAGGACGAGGACAGAGCCTTTATTGTATTCGTACAACATTTCGCTCTTGTTACAGATTTTTCAAGTACGTAGTCGTAATACACATGACTGAGATTGAATAAGAAGAACTGGGGGAGCGGGAGGAAGGAGGGAGAAAGGGAGGTAGAGAGGATGAGGGTCACTGAATACTAGGAAAGGTTAATGAGAATGTGGACCAAATGTCTGGGAACAGGAGAGGTTAAGGATAAGATGGAACTAATAAAGGATCCGATCTCACATTTGGTGTTTATTTCGATAGACTTGTCTGCAACTGCCACTTTCATACATATTAGATAGTCTTACAGGATGTCCTTGTTGACAGAATGATCATATCAGTAATTAAAGTCTCGTCCCGACGGGTAACTTTCTACCAAGGATTCCCAAAATTGACGCCCACGCGCAAGGCGTCTCTTTCTTTTGGCTCCTCGTTTAGGATTTTTAATTTCCCCCCTCACACCGAGTCCTCCGAAAAGTCCTTGCGGGTAATGTGAACTCCCCTTTTCAGGAGTCTCCTCAGAGCAGATCCCCGCAGGCACTTGGACCTTCGACCTCCATTCTCCAGGGAGTTTTTTTTTCTTACGAGGCCACCGTCTGTTCTCGAGCTCATCTCTTTGATGTATTCTCCACGGAACTGCGGCCGCTGTGGTCAGACTCCTTCGGAGGTTACCCCCTTTTCGTCTTGTCCATTTGAATCCGCTCTTTGGTTGGGCCCCTGAGTCCTGGACGGTCGCCGAAGAAAGGGATTTTTTTAGACCAGGTCTCTTGTGATCTTCGAGCGCGTTGGGGGCTTTATATCTTATTTAACTCTTCGTTTTTCTAGAATTCCCTCCTGGTGTTTCACGTGGAATGCTCTTTTCATCAAAATCATTATTCCCCTCCTCCGTCCATATTCTGTTCGATTAATTTCAGTTCTAGTTAGTCCCCATTGTATTTACGTTAATTTTTTCCTTATAGCTCACGTTTCCACATGCATTTTCCTCCTAACACACTAATTCCTTCAGCGTTATATGGACAACTTACTATATTACTATTTCATAGGAGTCTCCTTTTGACTAAGTGGTTTCCGGAGACGCTTTCGTTATTCCCAGACCTCTTCCTGAAGACCGTCTCGAGAGAGAGTTTTTCTCTGAGACCCAAACCGTCGTTTTGATGTCTTAAGTGAGGTCGAGATGGTGCGCTTTTCATTTTTCTCTTCCCCGGTGAAGGACATTCTTCACGGAAATGTGAAAGCCCTTTATGTGTGTGTGTGTGTGTGTGTGTGTGTGTGTGTGTGTGTGTGTGTGTGTGTGTATGTGTGTGTGTGTGTGCGCGTGTATAATTGTGTGTGTGGTTGGGAGTGCAATGGGTGAGAATAGGTATGCGTTTCACTTTGGCTACCTCCCTTATAAGGAGAATTTTTTTCATATATGTGTATATATATATATATATATATATATATATATATATATATATATATATATATATATATATATATGCAATAAAAACACTAGGAGCGTGTGTTCACAAATGCGTAAGTAACCACTAGGAAAAGTAAACTAACGAGGCAGAGCGCTTTCGTATAATAACATCTTCAGTGCAGATACAAAGAAGGAATTAATTCCTTCTTTGTATCTGCACTCAGGATGAAATTATACGAAAGCGCTCTGCTTCGTTAGTTTACTTTTCCTAGTGGTTACATACGCATATATATTTATATATATAGTTTCTATATATATATATATATATAAATATATATATATATATATATATATATATATATATATATATATATATACGTACATATACCAAGGGCTTTTTCCCCCTTACAAGGGAGGTAGCAAAGTCAGAGCCATAAATCCACTCCCACCCATTCCATCCCCACATACTCCACTCCCATTCATCCCCTTCCTTCCCTCTTTTCTTGGCTCTTCCTGGATGACGGGTCATCCCTGCATCTCACCCACTGCCCTGGTTCAGAAGCAGTGTAGCAAGACACAGTAAACCCACAGCAAGGCCGCTTCATTTAATCGGGGAACCATATATGTATACATACATGTACCGGTATATATATATATGTATATATATATAATATATATATATATATATATATATATATATATATATATATATATATATATTATATATAAGCACGAAGAACCCACGTTCGGTATTAAAACGGAAACTAAGAAGGTTAAACTTCTATATTTCGGGTAATAGCTGTGGCCCTCTTTAGGAAAGTTCAAGATACAATAATTGAGACTTAAATACTGTTAAGAAAGATAGGGAGGAACATGGATAGATGACGGGCAGTATTCCGTCACACAGGGCGGGGACAAAAGGAAGAGGAAAGCGAGGTCACAAAGGGTAGAGGTGTGAGGTCAGAGGATGGGAGTCAGGAGGGTGAAGATTCTTAACCAAACGACTCAGAGCTAGACGTGAGATTATGTCCGGAGACCATTGTCCTTTGGAGATGTTAAGGTTCGGACATTCTTCAATTAAGACGGATTCAACCATTTTCCTTCTGAAACCGCAATCAGACTTAAACACTAATTTAGTCAACCCAGTGAAAACAATGATTTTTGTTGCTGATGTGTTGGAACACAACCGAACTTTCTTGAGCATATCTAATGGGTCTTTTGTGTTCAGGTCCTTGCCGGTTTGGCCAAGGTACACTACAGTAGATCACAATCCCGACAGGGTAAGCTATAAACTCCCGGAGTCTCGGTTCCCCTTAATCTTTGGTGGACATTCACATTTTGTTTATGTGCAGTGTTGGGGGCAATGATATAAATACATGTATATATGTGTATACATATATGGGTGTATGTGTATCTATTTATGTGTATATATATATATATATATATATATATATATATATGTATATATTTATATATATATAAATATATATATATATATATATATATACATGTATATATATATATATTTATATATATACTTATATATATACATAGATATATATATATATACATACATATTTATATATACAGTATACATATATACGTATATATATATCTATATATATATATATATATATATATGTGTGTGTGTGTGTGTGTGTGTGTGTGTGTGTGTGTGTGTGTGTGTGTAATGTATAAGTGGAAATACTATTGAAAGAAGCCGGCTCTCCCCGCCAACTGGCAATGTAAAATATCGGTTATTCTGCCTCGGAGATCTCCTTGTATCGAAGAATAATTTATTTTGCAAGATTTGATCGATGCTCCCTCAGAGGCCTCTGGTTTTGGTTCCCTCGTCCTTAGCCGATGGCGTCTCGACGTGTGCAGCTGCGTTCCCGGGAACGTGTCACGTTGCGATCCCCATGGCCCCAGACACGACTCGATCGCTCGCTCGGCAAGTGGTGGGATGAGGTTACGGTGCTCCCTGGTCTTTCTGTGGATGTTATATGGAATCTTCGACTATGTGGACAGACCTTCTCCCTACCCTCTTCCTTTCCTACCCCCCCCTCTCTCTCTCTCTCTCTCTCTCTCTCTCTCTCTCTCTCTCTCTCTCTCTCTCTCTCTCTCTCTCTCTCTCTCTCTCTCTCACTCCACCTCGCCTCCTCTCTGCCATCACTTACGATTTTTTTTTTCATCCTCTATTGTGCTTCACCTCAAGTAGTTCCTCATTAACATTATCTCCTCTGCTTCTTCACTGAT
>NC_134797.1:58484138-58514138 GCF_046742065.1 Oratosquilla oratoria
GTTTTGACAGTGGAGCAAAAAAATCTGTAAGCCTTAACTTGGCTTCTGAAGTTAAATTTCACTCTTTCAAAAAAACATTTGAGCTTCCTTTATATGTATTTTTTCAGGGCCGTGTTTTCGAATAACAAATAGTTTAGTGTTAAGTAGGATGGGATTGTTAAAGGTCTTCAGTGGTGTGAAGTACCAGTATCTACCTGGTAAAGCAATGGGCTCATCCTCACAAGTTCCTGCTCTCTATTTATATACCAAGAGCTTTTTCCCCCTTATAAGGGAGGTAGCCAAAGTCAAAATCACGTACCTACGTCCGCCTATTCCATTCCCATCCACCACCCTTCCCCCCCTTATCTTAGCTCTTCTATGGTTTTAATAGAAAAATACCTGACCTTAGAACAAAATATGGAAAGAGTCATCCTATGAAGGCGTAAATTTTGTATATATATTTTTTTACTAGAAGGTCTGAACTTGCAGTATACTGTACTAGTTTGATCAATGCCAGGTAAGAGTTAGTTTTTTTATTTCACAACTGTAAGTAAAATGTCAGTTTAGTGACAATTTCGTTAAGATTATTATTAACTCCTCTAAGAAGTCTTTACCTTTCAGCTGAATTAAATCGGCTGTCGTCACTCATAACATCTCTTGAGTGTAAAATGTCTGTTTGATGACAATTTTGTTAAGATTATTATTAACTCCTTCAAGAAATCTTTACCTTTCAGCTAAATCAGATCAACTAACGTTACTCATAACAATACAGTATCTTTTGAGAGCATTGCGGCGCTGAGTAGGTAAACTGTAGTAGCAGTTTTCATAACCTCTTCAGCATTTCGTGTTGGCCTTATCTAAATGAAATTACTTGGGGGTATGCTACAATGAAAACTTTGGGTGGCGTTATCTTACTTGAGGTGATAAATGGGTATAAATAAAGAAAAAAGAAGGGGAAAGTTTAAATTTTACACCCTTTTTCAGCTAAATCCAAACCGGACAAACGTATCAGAGAGTGCTATTGGTTTCAAATGGACCTCGACCATCTACTAGATAATAAATAGATAAATAAATAAGATAAAATAAATAAAATGAAATAAAAATAAATCAATATAAATAAGTGAATAGATAAAGTAGGCATCGAGACTTATTGGGATCTTCAAAATCCCTGTAAACTGAATGAAATCGTCTATCGCTTGTCACAACAGCGTTGGTCGGAAAGATGTGTTAGATATGACACTAGAACTTGGTGGATGAATCAATATACGATATTAAAACCTAACGTTCAGAAATCTAAGTTGAATAAGTCATCTGGCGATGGACATAAAATGAATCACTGGAGCATACTGGATTTTAATTTATCAATACAAATTTTATACACTAATTGAACATAATAGAAATACCTGATGAATTGAAAATAATCATTAAAGAAACTCGGCTAGAGTGATTAATTTTCAAATTTACAAAAATAATGTAGCAAAAGGATTCAGATATAATAATTCTAATGAGTTCATGTAAACAATTATAGTGAATTGAGGATTATATATATGATTCGTTACTAGCAATGGGTTCATGTAAAAAATTATAGGAAATTGAGGATCATAGAAATGATTCGTTATTTGTGCAAGACGGTGCATATTTTGCTTGGCGTGAGCTGAGGAAGAGTTGACAGAGTTGTCTTCACTCAAAAATTATAGGAAATTGAGGATCATAGAAATGATTCGTTATTTGTGCAAGACGGTGCATATTTTGCTTGTGAGCTGAGGAAGAGTTGACGAAGTTGTCTTCACTCGGCGCAGCACAATCAACAAGTGGGGCAATCTTCCAGGCGAATTTATTTCTTGATTCACAAAGGAGTTGAAGACGAAAGGTCACGAAGAATAATAGTTCGCTTTATGAAATACAGCAAGATGAGGTTACATAAACCTAAGAGAACTTAGCAGAAGGATTGTGATGCGAGCCCCCATGGTATGGTCACTCAACTACGTTTTTTCTATTTATTATTATAGTTTTAACTTCACGATTTTATTCATCTGAGGGAAAGATATATGAAGGTCAAAATAAATCTTGATGGTCGAGATCCCGTTTGGCCCAGTTCCAGTCTTTCTTGCAAAGGATATTGTATAGAACAAAGATCCAAAAGTATCTCAGTCTTGACCTCAGACTAGAGAAAAGGTTAAAGGCCTTCCTCCGTGTCCTTCAAGTCAAAGTGGATAAAATCACTTGGTAAGACCCAGAAAACAAATCTAGATACAGCGTCACTAGGTCCCGGAAGAAGAAAAATAAAAATAAAAACAAAACGTCACTACGGCCCAGAAAAAGATAAATCCAAATAGAACATCACTAGGTCGCCCTTAAAAAAAAAAAAAAAAAAAAAAAAAAATAGAATGTCACTAACAAAATGGGTAACCGGTATTCCTCCGCATCTTCAAAATCGACGCGAAAAAAGAAATCACTCTGTTGTAGCCACAAAAAAAAAGGTACTTTGGCGAACAAGCTCGAGGCCCGGTGGCCCTTCAAGTCCGTTAGCGGGGCGGAAGAGGGAGAAGTGATTGGAAAAAGAGATTTGTACCTTTCTGACGTGACTTCCTGTTCGCAAGGGCCTCAGCAAGGGAAAAACCATTTCCATTTTCCTCTTGGATAGAGTGGTACTCCTTATAAATTGTGTTTTTGTCGAAGTACAGGGGCGTTACTGAAAAGCTGCAACTGCCCGGGATTCGATCTCGGGATCTTATATCAGCCGGGTAGGCGTGCTTACCTATTAGCCTACATCACGGTTGTCTCTAGTGATCACATTCGCGCACGCACACACACACACACACACACACACACACACACACACACACACACACACACACACACACACACACACACACACACACACACAGATATATATATATATACATATATATATATATATATATATATATATATATATATATATAAAATCACGAAGAACCCAGTCAGAATAATAGGAAACTTAGAAGAAAGTATAACTTCTATATTTCAGCTAATAGCTATAGCCTTCTTCAAGAAAGTACTTTTCTGAATAGGGCTATAGCTATTAGCCGATATATAGAAGTTATACTTTCTTCTAAGTTTAGATTATTCCGACTGTGGGTTCTTCGTGATTATTATTTACAAATGTGCCAATACATTTTGTCCAAGTGATATATATATATATATATATATATATATATATATATATATATATATATATATATACATATATATATATATGTATACATATATATATATGTATATATATACATATATATACACATATATATACATATATATACATATATATAAAGAGGAACCTCTAGGTCGTGAAAGATCAAGCGAAAGATGAAACATCTGAATGGATTCTCGATCACCCACGACCTCGTCTCTGCCGCAGGGTCGGGTCGCTCCCCTCAGGTTAATCAAATCGTCGGGCGTTTGTTACTAAAAGTGATACATATAGTGTACCACGACTATGGCCAAAGAATTCAGATTGCTGGCTTATATTCTCTGTTTCTCTTTGTCACCTGTGCGTCGTATCTACTTCTTTTCTCTCGCTTTCTTCTCAACTCTTCCAGTTTTATCCATTGTTACACTTTCTTTGTCCCCCTTCTCATAATTTCTCCCATTCTCTTCCCTTTTCTACCCATTGGCCTTTCTATCGTACTTTCAATTTGATATCCTTTATATTTTCTCATCTTTCTTATCTCCTCCCTTGCTTCTTATTCCCACACTTGATATTCTGTATTTCTCTGTTTTTATTTCCTTTCCCCTTACCTTCATTTCTCCCCGTATTTGTTTTTTCTTTGCAATTAGAAAACGATATTATTCCCTTGTTCAACTTCCTCTCACATGTTTTTACTCGGATTCTTTCCGTTTCCCTCCTCTTTCGTCCTGTTTCTTACCATTCTAATCCCCTCCCTTTTTTTCCCTCTGAGTATTAAAAACATTTTCTTATCTCTTTCTTTTTCCACTCCCTTCTTCTTCAGATTTTTCTGACTCTCCCCTCCTCTCTATTACTTTTCGACATTATCCCAACAACTTCCCAGTTTCATTTCTAAATGATAGGGTTATAGGAAAACATGAGATATAAAGAACATTGAAAGTAATGGGTTCAAATGGAGTGTCTGATAAAGGGAGGAACAGTTATAATTGATTGACTAGTGAGATTGTTTAATGTGTGCCTAGGGGGTGGGAATGAGTCAGAGGACTGGAGGAGTGCTTGTATACCTCTATTGTGCAAAGGAAAATGGAACAAATATTATTGTAATATATATAGAGATCAGTGCGTCAAATATAGTCAGAAAGGCGCGTTGGGGCGTTTTAATTAAGGGGATTATAAGGGGAGCATACGGAGTAATTTGAGGAGAACAATGTAGGTTTAGGAAAGAAAAATGGGGATCACATGTTCGTAGTAAGGTATATATGCGAAAAAAGGATAAAAATGAGGCCTTTTGTGTTTTTATTGATTTGGAAAAGGCACATGACATGTTTAACAGAAAGCCAGGGTGAGTTGTGTTACAATTGTATGCGATAGGGGTCTGATGAGGACAGTCAATATTTTTTGCATGAGTAGTAATGTATCCGTATAGAACCATATGATTGGAGAGTAAATGGGGCTTCATTACAGTCCGATGTACAGTGTTTATACATTATACATCACACAATGATATACATAAGTACAAGGATCGTGAGGTCTTGGCGTAGCGGACGCAAAAGTCTCAACCCCCTGAAGGGTTTCAATATTTTGAGAGTAACGTAAAACTCGACTGGACTTTGATACCCTGTATTGCAATACCCCACTCTTCGTTAATACCTATTCAGATGTTCTTAGGCAATTAGGCTTCTTTCCACATCGGAGATGAGGGAGATGAGCTATTTGTGAAAAGACCGTTACGAGTCTTATGACATGAATAAAATCTAAAATATATGAATATAGTTGGGCTTATGTGAGCGTAGAGAATGGAGAGAATGAGTGGTTTGAGGGTTGTGTAATGTCACCATAGTTGTTCAGCATGGTGACGGGCTCGAGTTTGGGGAGGATAAACAAGAGTGGAAGTGGAGATGAGCCAGTTGTTGTTTACCGATCACACTGAATTTGTGGCGAGATCAGAAAAGGCATGAGAGTGGTGGAATTTGGGAAGACATGTGAGAGGAGAAACCCGAAAATAAACGTGGACAAAACTAAGGTGATGAGATGTACAAGTGGAGAAGGTAATCTAAGTTGGAGGTAAATCTTAAGGGAAGCTGGAGGAAATGAAGAGCTTTAAAGTCACATTTGGTAATGATGGAATGTGGGAGGAGGTAAATTATAAAGTAAAGGAGGTGTTCAGGAAAGGAAAAGTCATAAGAATTAGGCATCTAAAGATGAACGCAAAGACAGTATGAAGGGGTCACTGTGTCCACAATACTTTATGGAGCAGACTTGGAATTTAAAGGAAACGAAGAGGAGGAACCAAATTACATTGGAGGGAAAGTGTTTAAGAATATGATGGGATTTACAAGGATAAAAATGTGGAGGTAAGGTGGAGAGCAAGGATGGGAAGCGAACTGGCACGTTTGATCAAAGAATACTGGGATGATTTGGACAACTGGGAGAAAATGAATGAAGAAAGACTAATAAAATAGTATGAGAGGCAGAAGTGGATAGAGTGAACTTCAGGGAAAGACCGTGAATGATATGGATGAATGAGGTGAAGGGGTCCTTGAGGTACATGAGAAATGCCTGTCGAGCAGGGAAGGAAAACGGCAGGAGATAGGTGTGAGTAGAGAGTGGTTGTGTGTGAATGATAAATTGACGCGGTCCCGAAGGGATTTCTTCTTTTTTTTGCTCTAATTTCTTGTGTGGATGAAAGAGGAGGGTCGTCATGTAATAAGGCGACAAGAGTAAATCAGCACCTCCACAGTAGGGTCTGATAGCCGAAGCTGTGTCTTGCTGCATTGCTTCTGACCTGGAGAGTAGGTGGTGGACGGACATGGCCTTCGATCTACAAGGAGCTAAGATAAAAGGACAATAAATGGGTGTTCGGTGTGTTTGGAGAGGTGAAGTATAGTAGTACGTCTTGGCTTAACCATCCTTTTATAAAGAGGGAAAAGATCTTCTTGGTACACGTATACAATGGGTATAGTGTATCCTATCTCTTACATATTGATGTTCTTATGGTATGAGTGCATTTTAAGATGATGAAGTTCATAATCATTTTTGGTCTTGATCCTAGTCATAGGTGAAAATTATCTTG
Organism: Oratosquilla oratoria; assembly: GCF_046742065.1. Taxonomy (NCBI): domain Eukaryota; kingdom Metazoa; phylum Arthropoda; class Malacostraca; order Stomatopoda; family Squillidae; genus Oratosquilla; species Oratosquilla oratoria. The sequence continues at coordinate 58,490,360 of NC_134797.1, forward strand.
TTCCTTCATAGAAAATTCTAACCATTGGTTCTTCAAAAATGCTTTATTATATCATTGTTATCTTCTGCAAAATTTGTAACTGAATTTTTTTTTTTCATCATTACTGTCAGGCGACACTGTTTACACTTTGTTCTTGAGTATCAGTTTTACTCGTTTTAGTTTCAGTTTTTTCACTCGCAAGTTTCTGATTTCCGTTTGTTGCTTTAATTACAACTATGCTCTTTATTTTCTTTTTAATGAATGGTATAGAAGACAATTTTCTCATTCGTTTTGAAAAATTCCTGATTTTTAATTTCGAATATCATGAAAAACTTGTTAAATTTTGTTAGTCCTGATTCACAGTTTAGTCCTAGAGTCTATAAGATTCATCTCATGATTCAGGTGATTAAAATTTTGTGCTCTGTAAAATCACTATTATGTTGCAGTCAACAAGGTTCATTCCCTTCGTATTGACTCTCGTTGTTTTATAAATTTGTCATGCATAAATGCACATTGTTATTTTTGCTATTAGGTCTCCCCTTTTTTTTTAATAGAATTCGGACACATTTCGTCGTGCTAGTAGCCGTTTCAAAATTCACAACGGACATCGTTCTAACATGGCTCAAGTGTGAACAAAAAAGTTGCTGAAGCATTTTTCTCTCTCGGTTGACATTTTCCTCCTTGTTCCGTTTCTCTCTCTCTCTCTCTCTCTCTCTCTCTCTCTCTCTCTCTCTCTCTCTCTCTCTCTCTCTCTCTCTCTCTCTCTCTCTCTCTCATTCTCTCTACATGGTTTTGGTCTATTTTCTTATTGGACTAATGCAAAAAAAAAATGTATACATATGATAAAATTTAAAATTTAGGCTGTTATATATATATATATATATATATATATATATATATATATGTATATGTATATATATATTCATTTATTCACATTATTCCTACATAAAGTTTAAGAATCTCAATATTATCTATATTTTCCTTAGTTTTCCGAGGACTTGCTACCTACCATATACCAAACAATATTCTAGTATCCATAATGTTTATAGTTCATTAAATACCATTAGACGACCTAAAATATGTTTCAGACATGGACAAAATAAAATCAGGTTCACATTCGACAAAACTACATTAATCTCCTTTTACCTGAAGGAATTTATTCTTTATCTTTTTTTTTCTTCATACTCATTGAAGCCCCTTTTTCAACTTTCCATTATGCTTTTTACTCTCTCCGTACCCTTATTTTTCTTATATATATGAATCTATTTTCTCTAAAAAAATAAGTAGACTCAGAGGTGACTTGATACAGGTTTTTAAGATTCTAAAGGGAATTGACAACATCAAAAGTGCCAAAATTTTCACTCCGGCAATCAGAAAAGAAATAATGGTCTTAAACTACCAGGAAATAGATTTAATTTGGAAGTGGGTAGAAACAACTTTGTCAACTTTGTAGGTAATGAATGGAATAGACTTCCTGCAGAGGTAGTGGAATGTAGTTCAGTTTCAAGCTTTAAGATTCTTTTAGATAAACACCTGCCATTTATTTTATATTATTTGTTTATTTGTTTGTTATTATTTGTCTGTTCGTTTATTATTATTTATTTGATTATTTATATTTCTGTCCATTTATCATAATTTACTATTTATCTGTTTGTTTATTATTCTTTACCTATTTGTTTATTTTGTTTATTATTTATATTAATATTTTATCATTATTATGATTTTTTTGCATCTACCCTAGTTATGGACCAAAAGGTCTCCTGTCGGCATGCTCCTCCTTTTTAATCCTTTGTAATCTACTGGAAAAAGGTCTATTTCCTTTTTTTTATTATTCTAAAAAATTCTCATTATGTTATCTTTATAGTTTATCTTGATGCTACTTTTGATCTTATCTACCATAGTACAGTTCAGTCTGGGATAATTCTCTTCTCAACTCCTCTCTTTCCTAATCTTTTTCCTCTTAACTTTCTCCTTTTTCCTTCTCCTTTCTACCTTTATAATCCCTCCTGCGTCTCATTTTTCTCATCACACTTATCCTTCCCTTCTCAGTATTCCCCTCTACCCTTCTCTCTGTTCCCCTCCTCCAACTCTCCCTTACACTCTCCTACTCCTTCCCCTTTTTAACCTATTCCTCCCTTCCTCATCCCGCCTCTCCCTTTCCCTCTCCTCCCATTTTCTCCTCTCCCTTTCCTCCCACTTCTTTCCTCTCTCCTACCCTTCCTTCCTCTCCACACTCGTCCCCACCTCTCAACTCTTCTCCCCTCCCGTCCACTTCCCTCCTCTCTGCTCCTCTCTCTCTCTCTCTGCTCCTCTCTCTCTCTCTCTCTCTCTCTCTCTCTCTCTCTCTCTCTCTCTCTCTCTCTCTCTCTCTCTCTCTCTCTCTCTCTCTCTCTCTCTCTCTCTCTCTCTCTCTCTCTCTCTCTCTCTCTCTCTCTCTCTCTCTTTACCACCCCACCCCTCCCTTCCCCTCTCCCCTTGCCACGTCTTCCTGTCTTTTCATTCCTTTTACTCTCGAAAGAAGGTCAAGTAATTTATCGATCCTGTTCAGACAGAGAACCGGGGATTTTATGCAATAGAGGAGACGTTTGGGGACTCGAGTGGTCTCAGTATCTCAGAACCCCGCCAGCTGCCTTAGGTTGTCCGTCACTAAGCAGGAAAGCAGTGCCCATGTCATGTAAATCACTTCTTTGAGGGGTCAGGTCCTCTGCCAATCACGTTCCTTCTCTAATCACATTTTTTGCATTAATTTCCCTCCAGGACGCCTTGTTCCTCGTCCTTCCTTCTCTTCTCCGTCTCTCCTTATAGCTTTACGACTGTGACTTTACACTTTCATCATATATCTTCTTTTGCTCGTTCTTCTCCTTATTCTCTTTCATCTGCTTTAATGATAATATCAATAATGATAATAGACAATCCCGATTGTCGTTTCACTTCTCTCCACCTTTTCTACCATTGACCTTCTTCACTTATCTTCCATTTCATTTACCTTATTCTTCGCTTCGGGTCATACAGTTGTCCTTTTGTAAACTCCAGTCACTGCCCCCCTCCCTTCAACCCACTCCCTGTGCCTCCTGCCCTTCTTTTCATCTATCTCCTATACAGCCATTTGCTCCTTTTTTCAGATCTACCAGAGCGTAGTTTAGAGTAAATTGAATGGACGTACACAGAAGACATTCGTTATTTGAAGGGCCAAGGTAGTTTTCCTGGGCCATTTTTTTCCCTTCCTTTTTTCGAATGACCGTTTCATTCTTTTCGTCTTCATTTTGTGATTTTTGACTCGTTCTGTTATATTTATCCTTTATTCTCTCTCCCTCTCTCTCTCTCTCTCTCTCTCTCTCTCTCTCTCTCTCTCTCTCTCTCTCTCTCTCTCTCTCTCTCTGTGTGTGTGTGTGTGTGTGTGAGCAGTGTCTGGTGATTCACCATGGTCTTGGATCACGTGTTGGACTCGTGATCAGCAGTTTTAACAACCCGGATGAGAGCTCAGAGCAGTACCAATAGATCTTGTATATCAGTTTCATCTGCTCCCATTAATAACTTGAAGACCACTATCATTTCAACTCTTTCTCCTCTTTCATGTAATGAAGGCAGGCCCAGTGGTTCTAAGCCTTTATGTAAATTTTATCTGCAAGTCTGAGAACCAATTTAATCGCCGCTCTTCACAATCTTCCGATCTTATTAATATCCTTCAACTTGTCCAGAGATCGTTATAGGTGTTTGAATGATGGTTTTGCAAAAAAATATATATATATATATTTTGGAAGGAAATTAAACGAGTGTGTGTGTGTGTGTGTGTGTGTGTGTGTGTGTGTGTGTGTGTGTGTGTGTGTGTGTGTGTGTGTGTGTGTGTGTGTGTGTGTGTGTGTGTGTGTATGTATGCATGTGTCTGTGTGTATGCATGTGTGTGTGTTGTGTGCATGTGTGAGAGTATGTGTGTGTATGTGCATTGTGTGTCTGCATGCGTGTGTGTGCATGTGTATGTGTACACACAAACTTTTAATCTTGGTAACAGAAGCCATTTGGGTATTTTGAATTGGTTGTGATCACCAGAAAGAGACCACTGGCTTCTGTATGGAAAAACTTCATATCAGAGGGTCATCACAAAAGAATTGGCAGTAACTCGTTTATACTCCGAGTTTCCCCTCGAGTCCGCGAAATCATCTGGAATCGACTGGAACGAAAGTGCAACGTGGATGATACAAATGGGTTAAATGTGAAGCGAGTCAGCGATGACAATCAATATGCAAGCCAGGATTCGTGATTTCGGGGGGTCTAGATTGCGATGGGCTTTAATTTTCGTCAATTGATATCGATTTGCTGGGTTCTCTACTCCCTCCGTTCCTTGCAAAGAGGTTAAGGTGATTTTCAAACTTGATTATCCTGATATCTTTCTTCCAAAGCGTTTTTCTCATCATGGTAAAAGAATACTAGTAAAAAGCTTTGTGGTTGTGATTAATTTTTTTTTTTTTTTTTTTTTTTTTTTTTTTTTTTTTTTAGCAAAGGGTTACAAAGGAGGAGCATACCGACAGGAGAACTTTTGGTCCATAACTGCTTCATGATGACTGAAACTAAGTTCATCTAGAAGCCCAATGCCAAACCAAAATAAAAAACGTTTCGTCTTACATAGACCTCTTTTTTTATTACAGAATTGTGATTGGCTGCTAAACGCACAGATATATTATGACGTATTCTAAAGGGATCAAAAGTCCCTAATAGTTGAGATGAAACTCTCACAACAGTTTAAGTTTTACTCCAACCTAAATCGTCACTTTGCTTCCATAATATGTTTAGACTTCCAAGTGGCAATCACTAGTGGTCGTTTGAGTTCCACACCGGAGTTCACGTTATGTCCAACAGCAGCGCATAAGCTTGCTGAGATGAAGCCTTTCACTACAGGGGAAGTTTCCTCAGCTGAATAACATTAAGCAGCGACAGGTAGAATGAATATTGAAATCGTACATAAGAATGAGATAGTTAATATTGTTGGATTATCACGCGAGGCTGGTGGTATTTAATCACTTTGACGTTTTACAAAAACAAAAAACAAAAAAAAACTCAATGAATGAATAAAAGGTGAAGCATACAGAGTCTATTTACCCGCAGAGAGTAAATGTTTGTGAATGACGTCACGTCGCCGATAAAATCCCAGATGACAGAACATCTGAGAATGGTGTGATGTAGACTTTGAAGATATTTCTAAGAGGTGTGAAAGAACTTTGTGAACAACGATGGCCTAAATAACATCGGGTCAGTTCACTTCGAAGAAGAAGAAGAAGAAGAAGAAGAAGGAGAAGAAAATGAAGAAAAAAAACGAAATTGCATTATAGAAAGGTGTAACAGTTGAATGACTCGACTCACAATAGTCATTGTCTCAATGTATCATGATTAAAGACAAAAGCAGATGGGTATACAGTATAAAGAAGCTTATCTGGTCAGACTTAAATTTTCATATCTGTGGAATTCAGAAAAAAAAAATAAATGTTTCTTTACAGACACGAATAAAATCAGCCGGATTAGAAGTATATGTACCTTTCAACCTTTTATAGTTTAGGGCAGTGATTCTCAACACGTTTTTTTGTGTATTCCACACTTATGTATCGCTGTTCCTCAGCCTCCATGAGACCACAACTTCATTACTAAAGTTAACCACTGGTTTCTGAATTTGGGCACACTTTTGAAACTCAATGGCCTCCCAAGGGGGTAGCGGACTCTAAGTTGAGAACCACTGATTTACAGGTTTGTCTATGAGTAAAATGGTCTGATGATAGCTATGCCCACATCCAGAAGTGCCAATTCTTTCCAATGATCAGTAAAATATAACTTGAGACACTTCAGTTGAGATAATCTGTTGACCGTGTAATGCCAAGAAGTTTTTCTAAACTGACTAAAATGTGCCAGATTCATTCGACAGAGAAAGAAAGATTTAATATCACGAGGCTAATAATATGTTTACCATGTAATGTCAAGAAGCTTTTCTAAACTGACTAAAAGGTGCCAGGTTCATTCCACTAAGCAACTGAAGACTTGACATCACTAGGACAGTTTGAAATACTGAAGAATTCTTGTTTTGGCAACCTCCTTTATATACGGTGAGGTGCTTGGCTGATCCTGTTTCTGGCCAACCGCAGTCGGCTTCGTGTAAATGAGGCTGATGAGGTTTAGAAGAAATATCTCCATCACCACTAACACCACAAGCTACCACCAACACAAATGACCATCACCACCACAAGCAACCACTAACATAAATCAGAGCTGCCGGACAGGTAATGCGTTACCGAAAAATCTGCGTTTATGTATATACATATAGACATACGCAGTAACGCGGACCGCTCTAAGGAGATGAAAATCGGTAACGTATTGACGGAAACGCACCCCCAGATTATTCGGTAACGCACTACCTGTCCGGCGGTAACGCACTACCTGACCGGCGGTAACGCGCCCAGCTCTGACATAAATCACCATCACCAAAAATTGCCGACACAGACCACGTCAGCATCCACCACCACTACCATCATAACCACCAACACTACTGTCATCATAGGTCTTGAACAACAATAGTCCCTTATATACGCTTGTCTGCCCACAGCTGAAACATATTCCATAAAGTGTTAAAGGGGCTGATAATGGAGTTAAAAAAGAAGAAGAAGAAGAAGAAGAAATAGGGCTGAAGAAGCCAGTGGCACAGGACTATCATTTACCCCGTCGCTATCAAAGCAACTTGGCGGAGACCAATTCTGAGGGGATACGCGTCATCCGATAAAGGAAAGGGGTTCAATAAAGAGAATGTAGTTATGTAAAGGACAATATATTCAAGAGGAAATATATACACGAACATTTCAATAATGAGCTCACACTTTAGCGTGAGTAGTTGTCAGAATCACAGTTAACAATCTTACTCTAGGAGTTTCTTCCTAAGCTGAATAGAACTGTCTGGCATTTGCTAGAAAAATATATTCAAATTGTAACACGAGTACAGATGGCATACCTGAGAGAAATCTTTCATATCCATGTCTTTAGTTCACCGAAAGCCAGACCAAGTCGTCTGGAATTAGAATAGAATTTGTGAAGTACAGCACATAATGAGCCAATTTCCTGCTTTTTTATATATTTCTTCTTTCCATTTCATTTTCTTCCATTACCTCCTCACTTATTTATTCTTGAAATTCGGGTATATCTGTCGAATTTCTCAAAACTCGCGATCTTGTTTTGTTTTTTATCTTCCTGCTTTCCCCCCCATACCCAACTCAACCTTCTTCTCTTCTTTGTTCCTCTATCTCCCATCCACGGCCGGCCTGTGTGGTGTATATTCTCCTTACACTTTTTCCACTCAGTCCCACCACTAACACTTAAGTTACCCCTAACACTCTTCCTCTCTCTTTTCTTCTTCTTTCTCTTCCTCCTCTACCTCTTCTTCCTCCAATTCTTCCCCGTCCTCCTTCTCTTTCTCCTCTTCCTCTTCCTCCTCTACCTCTTCCTCCTTCAACTCTTTCTCTTCCTCCTCCACCTCTTCCTCTTCCTCCTACTCCTCTTCCTCTTCCTCCTTCACCTCTTCCTCCTTCACCTCTTCCTCTTCTTTCTCTTTCTCCTTTTCCATTATCCTTCTGCTCTTGCTCCTCCTCCTCTCCTTCTTTTTTTCCTCCTCCTCCCCAATCATTTTAATTCCTCTTCCCTCTCTTCCTCTTACTCCTCTTCCTCTTACTCCTCTTCCCTTATTCTTCTGTTCTTACTCCTCCTCCTCCTCCTCCTCCTTCTCTTTTTTTTCTCCTCTTTCCCAAACCTTCTTTTAATTCTTTTCTCCTCTCCCACTTTTTCTTCCTTTCTTTTCCTTATCCTCCTCATCTTTTTCCTCTTTCTCCTTCTACTTTTTCTTTGTCCACCTCTTCTTCATTTTCTTCCTTCATTTCTTCCTACTACACTTCTCCTCCTCTTCCCCCTCCCCCCACCTTCTCTTGTTCTTCTCCCCAAGTCTCTTTGTCCTTCCCTTCTTCCTCCTCCTCTTCCTCTCACACTTTCTCCTCCTCATCCTCCTCTCCCTCCTGAGATTCCAGGCCTTCGATTTCGTTTGCCAGTTGCCTCTTTTTCTGTTTTACTTCCAGCAACGTATGTTTTCAGTTGAGAGGAAACTATACCCTGTAGCTCTAAGCTTTTAAGTGTTTGACCTCAATAACTTAAGAATATAATGTACAATATGGACGGCAGAATGCAAATAGGCCATTCATAGTGCTCATCGAGTCTTCACGTCCACGCTACAAACTAGGTACAGTTTACAATTTAGAATGTATTAGATGAAACGGAAGGGGATGTTTGTACAGCTGAGTTCGTATGTCTTTCTCGTAACTGTCTTATTACTTTCCATGTGCTTATACATGCGTAATGACCACAGCCGAGTTTCGTATCGATTTTTCCTTACGAGGAAATGCCCCATGAAGTATATACCTCATTAAAATATGTGTAAGGACATTTTTCACGTAACTGTACTTGTTGCATTGCGTTTTAATCTCCTTAGAATACAATTTTTCCTTTCATTCCACGTCTTCTTCTTTGTGTCTTTTTATCTCACTCCTCCCTTCTTACTCCTCGTTTTCTCATTTATCTTCGTCCTCTCCATTATCTTCTTTGTATCACATCTCCTCATCCATCTTATCTTCACGTGCGCCCTGGTCCTGTCTTTCTCTGAACTCTATTCATTTCTTTCGTCTTTCGTATGGAGTATTGATTGCATAAGTACGTCCAATACTTTAGGGGCTTTACAGACACCCTCGGGAGCCCAAAGTTATACAACGTTCTTCCATGATTGGAGATGAAAGAAGAAATTTGATTCCTTTATAACTTCTACTGTCCCTCGTTCCTGATCCTCCTTAAATCTCTCGGTTAATAATACTATGATACATCCTTCCCTACGTCGTTTGTGTCCCCAAGGAGGGAAACATGGGTTATAGGAGACGAAATGCAATAATTCTGAAGTCTTCCTTTTCCTCCTTCCTGTCCCTTTGCTCATATCCTTTTTCTCTCTCTCTCTCTCTCTCTCTCCTCTCTGAATTTACATTTTGCGTTCTCCCGTTGTCCCCTCTTTCTCTGTTGTTCTCTCCTTCCTCCTCTTTTCCTTGTGCACGCCCTCTTTCATTTATTCTCTTTTTCATCTTATTCATATTTCTTTTATCCTCTTTTTCTCCTTTTCGCTTTCCTCTTTGCTTTTATTTTCCTTAAATCCCGAATTATCTTCGTCCCAATTGCATTCACCATCGTGGCGATGTCTTTATTCTTCTCATTCAATTCTCCTTGACATCCACTTGATCGTGCTCTTTTTCTCTCTCTCTCTCCTTTCCTCCTAATTTCGTCTTCCTCCTCCTCTCTATCTCCCCTTTCCCTTTTTACCTTCGTCCTCTTCGTTCTCTTTCTCCTCATCCTTCATCTTCAACTTCGTCCTTCTCTCTATACTTCTCTTCCCATTTCTCCCTTTCCTACTTCTTCTCTGTCTCTCTCTCCTTCTCTTCTTCTCTCTTCTTTTTCTCCTTCTCCTTCGCCTTCTTCCCCTTTCCCTTCATCTCATTTTTTCTTTTCCTTCCCTCTTCCTCCTCTTTCTCTTCCTGCGTCTCATTTTCCTCCTCCCTCCTCCTCGTCCTTTCTCCTCCTCTTGCTCCCCAGTGCCCATTATGAAACACTCCTCTTACCGTTTTCTGTAATTGGATCTCCTCGTCTTGAAGTATCTATCACAAAATATCTCCTCCTCTCCTCCCTACCCCCGCACGTGAGCTATAAATGATCCTGTAATCATCCTGTCGGTGCTACACAGGGACTTCGCCACTTCTCATCTCTCGCTTGAGAAGGAACGTCATTCCGCGTTTGTTGCCGAAATGGAACTTCTACTCTGCTTTGAACCCTTCCTTTGCCTCTCATTCTTTTTTTCGTCTATTCTCTTCAACTATTCTGTTTTGAAACCATCCCCCATGCCTCCTGCTTCCGACATAGGTTGTTTGTTTCAATCTTCTCCAGTGTTTTGGAATATTCCCCCCCCCCGTGTTCTGCTTTTGACAAAAAACTATACTTTTTCTTCTTCACCCAACTCTGATGCCTTGTGTCCTTCCAGTTCCACATACAAAGCCATTCCTTCCCCTCTCCCTCCTTATCCTTATACAGCTCCTTTTCTTGCTCTAACTCGTTTTCCATATCCTAGTCCATCGTCCTTCTTCACCTCCCTCCATATGGGGGTATTGACAATAGAGGTTTTATGAGGTCAATAATTTAGGGACATCAGTCACACTCTTGCAGACCAAATTTGACTTGCGCACCATTTGGTATGAATGAAGATTAAAGAGAGAGAGAGAGAGAGAGAGAGAGAGAGAGAGAGAGAGAGAGAGAGAGAGAGAGACAGAAGAAGAAGAAGAAGAAGAAGAAGAAGAAAGTGCTGATCGTTTTTAACATCTATTATCCCTCCTATGCATTTCCCTTTGTAAATCTCTCGTTCACCGCCTCTGAGACTCCATTTGTACGGAGATGTATTATCCTCATGTATAGGAGCATTGCTTAATAGCCACAGAACACAATGGTTTCTCTTCTATTCCTCCCCCAACTACTTCTCTTCCTTTTCCTCCTCCACCTACCCTTTCTCCTCCTCCTCCTCCTCCTCCTCCTCCTCCTCCTCCTCCTCCTCCTCCTCCTCCTTCTCCTACCCTTCCTTCTCCTTCTCCCCCTCCTATTTTTCTTCCTCATTCTCCTTCTCCCCCGCCTACTTCTCTTCCTTCTCCTCCTTTGCCTACCCTTCCTTCAAAGGATTACATAGGCGGAGCATGCCGACAGGAGACCTTTTGGTCCATATCTAGGTCGGATGCAAAAAAAATCATAATAATAATAGATTAATAGAAACTATAATAATGTAAATAACAAATAAAAACGTAAATAAATGTATAGGTATAGTTAAAGAATAAACATACAGGTGAATAGTAAATAATAACAAATTGACATATAACTTATAAATGAAAATCAAACAGACAAACGATAACAAAACAAAAACAAATAATATCAAATAATTTATAATCATTACAGCATCTTGCTTAGGTGTTTATCTAAATGATTCTTAAAGCTTCGAACTGAACTACATTGCACTACCTGTGCAGGAAGTTTATTCCATTCATTATTCTTTCTCGTCCCCCTCCTCCCCTTCTTCCTCCTTCTCCTCTTCCTCCTCCTCTCCCACCTACTTCTCTTCCTTACCCTCCTCCCCCTCCTCTTCTTCTTCATTCTCATTCCCCTCCTCATTTACTTCTTTTCTTATTTCTCTTCCTCGTTCCACTCCCCTTTGTCCTCTTATTTTCGTATTTGTCGTCCCTCTCCTGCTCCCCGTCCTCTTTGTCTCCTACTACTCTTCATTCTTGTACACCTCCTCTTCTCCTCCATAATCACCTTGTACTCCTTATCTTCATTTCCTCTTTCTATTAGGTTCGATCAGACACCAAAGTCGATGACTGAGACGGGGACTTCCGTCCGTTAACTAATTTCGAAAACCTTTTCAGTTGTTCCATACCAAAACGACAGTATTAGAATGGCCTTCACGTGAGGTGTTACTAGTTGCACAACTGCAATCCCACCGACATGTGTATTAATGAGCAGTTAATGAGCAGATATTGAGGCTGTTGGTGCTGTTTTTGGGTTGTCCATGGCGTTAGGGAGTTGTTGTTGTTGTCGTTCCCTAGATTGTCTGTCTGAGCAGTCCCGTCTCCCCAAGGAATGCCACGGCTGGGCCGGGATTTTCCCACAAATCCTTTATAAAGTGTATGTTGTGTTGTTTGCATGCGTGATTGTGCATAATGTAGTCTTCCATTATGTGTTGAATAGTATGGGGTGAAGTGTTACATCCTGGGCAGCTGTCCACAATGCGGTCATCTAGCCTCTTCTGGTAGTTTAGAAGGGCTGGGAATTGTGACGCTCGCTAGCTGGAGGGAAGGAGTCTGGCTGGAAATCAACCACCTTGTTTGACTCCCGCCAGAAGCAATCGTCCGCTCCAGATACCCGTCAGTGTACAGCCAGTATTGTGTAGCCTATAAAGATGTGTAATAGACTGAATATCCCACTATCGGAGAAAAGAAAGTTATTTGGATATACGTATATTGCGATCACTAACTGTGATCCTCTTCAGCGTATCTTTAAATAACCTTTATTTTCTCCGATAGTGGGATATTCATGCTATTTTATGTATTACACTGCTATGTACGATGGAGTTTAGTTACGTGTATTTATTGTTCTGTTTAGCTTGGTTTCTTATTCCTGTATGGCGAATGGACAAGTATCCTGAGCTCCAAACTAGCTAGAGCTGTCCGTGACAGTTATATGTGCATGTTGGTGTTGTTGACTGGGGCGATGTGATGGTGCTGTGCATTGTTTTGTGATAGCGTGTTAATGGGTGATCATTTACACGGTGTGATAGATGCCTTGGGTTTCGTTTGACAATTTCTTTACATTGTATGGTGCAAAGGTCGAGATGTATCAAGAAACACAAAATTTCTGTCTCCGCGGGTAGTCGACCGTTCGTAGTGCCTTGTATCGTGTGACCTGCAATTTCAGGTCTTGTTTATTCGAGATAAGTGCTGCCTATGTTGGAACAACGTGGTCCATTATGTTTCGTGTGTAATACCTTCATTTCAGTTTGTCGGAGTCGTAATCTTGTTCAAAGCCTGCAATTAAAACTCCTATGAAGGCGTTTCAACGCTTTTTTTTTAATGCCCGCTATATATTCCGCGTATGGGACTGAGAAGTTGTACGTAACACTAAATTGTATTGTTTATTGCGTGTATTGTACATGTGAGGAATAGGTTGTTCAGTGTGAGGTATGTTTCAACACGGCGGTCTTGGATGTCCTTGTGATAAATACTGCACCAGTAAAACGTAGGTAACTGTGTGGATGTGTACGTACGTGCGTGCGCGCGAGCGCATGTGTGCGTATATGTGTGTGCGTATCATGCTCAGAGCTCATACATAGCACAGTCTATGGGTAATCTACTTAACACACACATACACGCAAACACACACACGTACGCACCCACACAGACACACACACACACGCGCGCACACACACACGTACACACAATTCCTTGACCATCAGAGTTGATGTGTTGGCTCGCAGTACAACGATGCCTTTTTCTTTTAGCCCTGGGCGAGACTCGACCTCGGATCCTTTAGAATTCTACACAGATGAAGGATAAAAGTTGACCGCTTGATATAAAAAGACGTAGCATAGCGCTCTAAATTTCTTGGGCTCAAATTAATGACCTGAAGTGTATTGTACGATTCATCTTTACGTCTGACTTGCCGAGTTATAGCAGGAACATCAGTTGTTTTTACGATCGTCAATTTAATCTCTTGAATACGATGACGCCTATGTTGGCGTCATGAGCTGCGAGTGGAGTTTACGAGGTTGCAGGCGTTGACTTCTGATTATATTTATTTTGTGGTTGCTACTGATCTCTGTATTATGTGAGCAGGCTTGATCACGTTTTATGTGACGTTATATTTATTCAGGGTGAAAGAGAACTAGTGTAACAGCAGTAGATATATATTTTGTAATGCGCATTTTGTGATGTATCATCGTACATTAGGCAACCTAATGTGCGCGCGAATATTTGACTCGTATTGAGGAGGTGTAGAGCAAAAGAAACAAAGGTGAAAAAATATAACTTCCTTTAATGTAAGAAGTAAAACAAGTGGAATCCAGTGTAAAATAGTGCATGGTTTATGTCTTATCTTGTTCTAGGAATAGTCAGTAGTTAGACTGGCGAATTGTGTACACATTCAGGCCGTGATGGCTACAGATTAAATTCCCGTGTTTAAGAGAATGAGCCAAATATTCATAGACATTGAACTGAGCATATATGTATTTAGGTATTTCATTTCCAAGATTACGAAGGAGTAATAACACAGGCTAGAGGTAGTGTTCGGTTAACTAAATGTAAATTGCATGCGTATGTGTGGGTGCACGTATGATTGTGTGTGCATGTGTAATTGTGCGTGTATGTGTGTGCATGTATGATTGTGAGTGTGTGTGTGTGTGTGTGTGTGGGTGTGTGTGGGTGTATGTGTGTGTGTTCATGTATGTATATATATGTGTGTGTGCGTGCATGTATGATTGTGTGTGTATGTGTGTGCATGTATGATTGTGTGTACTAGTGTGTGTGTATGTGCATGTATTATGTGTGTATGAATGTATGTTTTGTGTGTATGTGTGTGTGTATGTGTGTGTGTCTGTGTGTGTGTGTGTGTGTGTGTGTGTGTGTGTGTGTGTGTGTGTGTGTGTGTGTGAATGTATGTTGTGTGTGTGTTATTGTTTGGGTGTGTGGGGGGGCTGGGTGTGTGTCGGGTTTGTATGTGACTGTGAGAGGTTGTGCTTGAATAGAAGATTTTCCCCTCAGCCAGTTTGTATTAAAGGTTGTAGTTCTAATTCACGAGATCTTTTTTGGACAACTTCCATTTTACTGACAAGGACTCGGATATTCTCTCCAAATCCAGAGGAGGCTAGACGTAACTTTTATGTATAGAGAGAAGAATTTAAACGTGTCCACCCTGTTAAAGGTGGAACTATGAAGGTCACGAAAAAATTGTAGACAGAAGTTCAGTGATAATACAGAAGATGACGTAAAGAATAGTACTAGGAGAAGACCCAGGTAAAATGTTAAGGAGTCATTACTCATCGCATCGTTGCACTTTCGAGGGAATTTGGTCGAGAAGTACTGGCAGTAAGGTAGAAAGAGGGGGGTCGATCTTTTTTATACGCTCATGTTCATCGTCCTCATCATTAAATGGAGGATTATAATGTTTCAAATCGACTATAGCAATTGTCTTTTTCTGAAATGTTATCTTCTTTTTTATGTGTTTTTATGTGATATATATATATACATATATGTATATATATATATATATATATATATATATATATATATATATATATATATATATATATATATATATATATATGAGTATCAACCTCCTGTCGGAGGGAAAATATCTTGCCGCGTTACTCCAATGTTAGACTACACAGCCATGCAGCTAGAATCAGACGCTCCACCCTTGACTTCAGGAAGACTTTAGTAGAGAAAGAACTACACGAAAAAACATGTTTGGTCGATTCCCTCCGCCAGGAGGTCGATACACAAACCCTGTTATGGACCAATATATATATATGTATATATATATATATATATATATATATATATATATATATATATACATATATATATATAAATATATATGTATATGTATATATATATGTATATATATGTAATATATATATATAATATATATATATATATGTATATATATATATATGTATATGTATATATGATATGTAATATATATATATATATATATATATATGTATATGTATATATGATATGTAATATATATATATATATATATATATGTATATGTATATATATATATATATATATATATATATATATATATATATATTGTATGGTTTAACGTCTCAATCTCCCCCTATCGGGAGGCTAGGACGGTGCCCCTCACAGAGGACATTGTAGCGTGGGATTTAATGAACCATGACCTTGGTTCAACTTCGCCGGTGGCAGGGTTCGAACCGCCATCCCCTCGACCTTCGCCGCAAGTAACGACGCCCTGACCCGCTCGGCCAGGAAGGAAATATGTACTTTAAGTAAAAAGACGTGGTAATAAGGTCTCCATTAGGGGTCCTGTTCGCTACTTTTTTATGCGTAATGTGGAAGCCAGTGTTTTCAAATGAAATAAAAAAAAACTGATAAAAAGTATGTAAAGTACGTCATTTCAACCAAGAGAAATACTTTTTCAATTGAGATGAAAAAGCAATGATGAAAATATAAAATATGTTAAGTGCACCATTTCAGCCAAGAGAAATACTTAACTTTGTCTGGATTTTGCTTCTCTAATAAGAAAAATTAACGTCAATGAATTAAGTTGGTGGACCTGTCGGTGTTGTGAATATGTATATATTTTTTTTATTCTCGTTTGTGCGTAACATCAGGCAGCTGATGTACCAAGAATACACAAGGATAGAATATGTAATGGATGTCACAGGTATACTTAGAAAAGGTAAAATGATTCCTACTGCTCAGTAAAAATAAACAAATAAATAGATAAGAAGATGCTGGGAATCAAAACACTCAAGATGACACTGCTCAGGACGGGTAGCTCTAGAATAGTAATTACCCACATAATGATTACCCACATTGTAATTACCCACATAGTTAATCCCCACATAATAATTACCCAGATAATAATTACCCACATAATTACCCACATTGTGATTACCTACATAGTAATTACCCACATAATAATTACCCACATAGTAATAATCCATATAATAATTACCCGCACAGTAATTACCCACATAGTAATTACCCACACAGTAAAACGTTCCTTTAAGCTGAAAGGAATTGCTTACCGAATTAAACAAAACAAATCTTCGACGACACTGGAGGGGTCTATTTATTTAAACCAAATAATTTTATTCATTCGTTTATTTATTTTTGTCTTGCTCCAAACGCTTATATTAGGTTTAGGGGTACCTCTTCTCGTCAACCGGGTATGAGTCCTCCCTGTCAGCCTCTCAAAGCCTAAAACCAGTTATACGATTTTGTTCCGGCTAATACTGAGCAATATTAGCCGCCCAAGAGGGGCCTCCAAGCCTTAATGGGTGAGATAACATTGCGGCAAATGAAATGCAAATGGCACTACCATTTTCTGGAACTCGAGAGGCTTTTAGTGCCGTGGCCGCCTGTAACTTGCTGCTGCTGCTGCAGGAAATACAGTAGTACGCCTGTGACCTGCAATAGATGGAATAGAATGGGCTGTGACCTGCAGAGAATAGGTCAGGACGCCTGTGACCTGCACTAGATGGAATAGAAAGGCTATGACCTGCAGGGAATAGGTTAGGATGCCTGTGATCTGCAGGGAATAGGTCAGGACGCCTGTAATCTGCACTGGATGGAATATAATGGCCTGTAACCACCAGGGAATACAGTAGGACGCCTGTGACTTGCATTGAATGGGATAGAATGACCTGTGACCTGCAGGTAATAACCCAGGACGCCTGTGATCTACTAATGTTGAAACAAGTCGGCTGTATCTCAGGTAATGAAGCCAGAGGATTATAACCCTATTCGTGGAATGGAGAATAAGACATAACTGGGAAATTCGAGAGCAAACAAAACAACCCATATAAAAAATGTAATTAGATTAAAAAGATTGAAAAGGGCAGGACATGTTGCAAGGATGCAAGAAGATAGATGGCCAAAGAAAGTGCTCAATAGTGGAGTGCATGGAAGACGACCACTTGGACGACCTAGAAAAGACTGGAGGAGATGCGTTGGAGAAGATGTGCAGATATCCAGAATAGAACCAAAAGAATGGAAGGAGGAGCACAGGACAGAATGACATGGCGAGACGTTTCAAAAGCGGTTATGGATCACCAAGTGGTCCGAAGAACAGCGGAGTAAGTGTAAGTAAGAGTATTCGTGGAATTATGTAGGCCTCCCGGAACCTACAGTGAATGAAACAAGACGCCTGTGAAGTACTAGGAATCGAGTAGACTTTTATTAGTCTGTATCCCATACTTGGAACGTCGAGTAAGACATCTGTGACGTGTGAAATCTTTGTAACGTGCAGGAAATGGAGCGGGACACTGGTAATGTATGGAAAATAGACTTGGGTACATGCAAGCAACTCTGGAATATGGTCACGTAATTTCCTGGATGATAAAGAGATTCCTTCAACGGAACAACACCACCTGAAGATACATACATACATATACCAAAGGCTTTTTCCCCTTTACAAGGGAGGTAGCCAAAAAAACAAAGGCATAAAAACCACTCCCACCCATTCCATCCCTATCACACTCCCCCACCGCCTCCACCCTCTTCCCTCCCTCTTATCTTGGCACCTCCTGGATGACGGGTCATCCCTGCATCTTGTCCACTGCCCTGGGTCAGAAGCAGTGTCGCAAAACACAGCACATCCACAGCAAGGCCGCTTCATTAAATCGGCGACCCCCCTCTCCGTCCCCTGAAGATAGCTATGATAAATGTACAAGATAATATTAATCTCAGACAGGCTAATTACAATATATTTTAATCCATTGGATTGTGCAGGATATCTGTGAACTGAATGAATGGGGTTGGGTATTCTTACATAAGGTTTGAAGCCTCCAGCATGACTGATCACTCTGTAGATTTAGTCCTGACTGAAACAAACCTATTTCATCCCATTGAGGGCCAATCTCGAGATGAAACGTGATCTCCAGCACCATTTGTCTCAAAGGCTCACTTCAGCAAAACTAATTCGCTTGTCACTTTTTTCTCAATAAATGAATTTATCTATTAATATGTTTACTTATCTGTTTTACCTTCTTGTACTATTTACACACACACACACACACACACACACACACACACACACACACACACACACACACACACACACACACACACACACACACACACACACACACGCACAAACACATTGAATTATGTTCATATACTGTATATATATATATATATATATATATATATAATATATAATATGCCTGTGTGTGTGTGTGTGTGTGTGTGTGTGTGTGTGTGTGCGTGTGTGTGTGTGTGTGTGTGTGTGATTCACCTTTCACCTTGGTGCTTGGATTACGTGTTGGACTCGTGATCGACAGCTATTTCCCTCCCGGAAGAGAGCTCAGAGCTCGTATGACTTATCTAAGGGTAGTGCTTTGACCTTACACGCACACACACACACCCAACTCCCCGCCCACGAGAGTTGGAGTAACGACTCGAAGCGCAGCGATACTGAAATTATTTTCAGCCCTGGGCAGGATTCGAACCCGGACCGCCGTAGTGACAGTCTGGGATTCTACCAACCACGCCACCGAGTCGTGTGTGTGTGTGTGTGTGTGTGTGTGTGTGTGTGTGTGGGTTTCAAATAATTATCCTGGCTTCCATCATTGACGTTCATCTGGAAAAAATAATTCAGTTCCTAGCAACTACGATGGCTTAATCTGGCCTGGTAGGGCTGTAAGAATATTATGAGAGGATCATGCGTTTTTTTTTTTTTTTTTTTTTTTGGGGGGGGGGGTGCAGATTGGAATAGCTGTGCTTGTAAATGTCGTCTGAAACCAGTGCATTCAGCTCGACCATTCTGACCAATCACAATTCAACTCGACCATTCTGACCAATCACAAGCATCGGAATGCGACATTGAGAGATTGCACCTCTGAGGTCCGCCTTCAGAGGGAAGGGCTGGGAAACCGTGTAAGTGGGACGTGAATGATTCCCTGGCACTTAAGCGAGAATGACCTCGACCTTCCTGCATTCGAGGCTGGAATGTCTTAGAAGAAAATCTGCGGAGTCCCTTACCGTCCAAAAGGAAGTCAGACCTTTGATTAATTATTGGCTTGAGAGAGAGAGGGAAAAGAAAGAGGAAATGGGAAGGAAATGAAGAGGGGGGAAAAAAGAGGAGAATACAAGGGGACGGCATGAGGAAAGAGGGGTGGAAAGAAAAGAAAAAGTGGGAATGGAGAGAGAAAAGGATCCGGTGAAAGACGAGGGCAAAGGAGCTTAAAAAAAAAAAAAAAAAAAAAAAAAAGGAAAACCTAAAGAAGCGGGACAGGGAAGTGTTTTGAGGGTTCAGTACAGAACCACCGGTCTACCCCCTGGGACGGCGATATAGTCACTGTACTTCCCGCTTTGTGGTATTGCATGTATGATGCAAAGTCTACGTGGAGTGTCAGGGTGCTGGAGTGACTTTGGTTGTAAGTGGAATCTAAACCCGATCATAGTGGTTAGACGACAACGATTACATGCAAGACAAGTTTACTGAACGTTTGATGACAATAAGAAACACTGGTAACTTGTATTCAATTATGCAAGAGTAACCACTGGGAAAGAAAGTCTTATGGAGGCAAAGCGCTTTCGTGTATTTGCATCTAAAGTCTTAACGAAGCAAAGCGCTTTTGTGTAATTACGTCTTTAAAGTCTTAATGAAGCAAAGCGCTTTTGTGTAATTACGTCTTTAAAGTCTTAATGAAGCAAAGCGCTTTTGTGCATTTACATCTTTAGAGCAAAGGACATGCAGTGAACCTTTTATAAATAGACGTTTGTAAAGATGGGTTAGAAAGTCATATAAAAGTGTGACTGGAGCAATTGTCTAGTCTTTCAAGAGGATCAGTTTAGGGTTACCCTACTTTCGTGCATGAAGACAACCCACAATTCCACCAAGGTTACCAAGGAAGGAAGAAAAGGAAAGAGAAAAAAGGACGAACAGGAATGGGATAAGAAAAGGAAAAGTTAAGACAGAACGTAGGAGAAGAAGAGAGGACGAGGAGAGGGAAGGAGAAAGGGGCAGGAAGGACAGGCAAGAAAGAGGGGCAGCAGAAGTTCTTGTGTGGAAAAAGCCCGAGTATCCGACGCCTCACGCTTCTATAAATCTTCAAAATATGGACGTCATTGCTGTAACATCTATTCATACTTGTAAGAGGAAAGGACCATGACTGACAGACAGACAGACAAACAGAGGCAGCCAGACAGAAATACAGACACAGGCAAAAAAGAGAAATAAATGAGAGACTGACAGAAATACAGACAGGCAGACAGATAATAAAAAGAAATAAAGAGGAGACTGACAGAAATACAGACAGGCAGACAGATGATAAAAAGAAATAAAGAGGAGACTGACAGAAATACAGACAGGCAGACAGAGAAAAAGGGAAATGAAAAGATGACGGGCAGGCAGGCAGGCAGGGAGATCGACCAACAAACAGAGTATAGACAGGCAGACAGACAGACAGAGAGTTTGCAGGGACGGTGGAAAAGGAAAATAAAAAGAGTCGTAATGACACAAATGCAGAAAAACGTGAAATGTGAAATTCGAAAACGGACAAGAGGACGATTAACGTGAGTTTTGAACGGATTGGGAATAAGACCCGGCATAAGAACTATGTTTCTGTCGTGAGCAATTTTCGCCGAATTTCATCTGGTGAGTCTGCAAAAGAAGAAGAAGAAGAAGAAGAAGAAGAAAAGAAGAGAAGAAGAAGAAATACGCTGTTCTTGATCTAATGGGTTTCTGTGTTTCTCCAGCTTTACAGTATCAAACCGTTTTCACTATATTTTAGATGTAGTGAAACTGAATGCTAATCTTTATATCCACAGTAAAGTTACACTTGTAAATCTCAGGTAGTTTGTGAATACGTTAGTTTATATTTGCTAAAATATCTTTGGGGATACTGTATACAAATATAAACTCAGAACTATTCCCAGATATTTTTAAAAGACGATAGTTTACATTTGCTAAATTTTATTTGGAGATACTATATACAAATATAAAGTCAGAACCAATGAGCGTATAGTTATGGATTCAATTAAATAAGCTGAATTTCAGTATTTCAAAAGCAGGTGACAATTCATTTGAAAAAATATTCGTGAAAATTTGGAGAAATTTATAAGTCAAGTGAGTTACACAAAGTTCCATGGTGCTATGACAGACCAAAACTTAAATTAGAAATATCTCATGGACCAAAAAGGCTTAAACAGAGTCCGTCCTAACCTAACTACAGGGGCGTATGTTCATCTCTGAGTTATCCACAACTATATATGGGAATGCAATGGTCTTCCTTTTTAGGTAAAATAACAAAAGTACAAGATAGAGTATGCCCCCACAGTTTTCTTCTTCCTCTTCTTCTTTTTCTTCTTCTCCTTCTTTTTCTTCTTTTCTCCTTCTTCTTTTCTCCTTCTTCTTCTTCTTCTTCTTCTTCTTCTTCTTCTTTTTCTTCTTCTTCTTCTTCTTCTTCTTCTTCTTCTTCTTCTTCTTCTTCTTCTTCTTCTTCTTCTTCTTCTTCTTCTTCTTCTTCTTCTTCTTCTTCTTCTTCTTCTTCTTCTTCTTCTTCTTCTTCTTCTTCTTCTTCTTCTTCTTCTTCTTCTTCTTCTTCTTCTTCTTCTTCTTCTAAAAACTAAACAAGAAAATTTCTTTTCAACTGCCCTAATTTTCCCCGGAAAGGGAATGAGGGAATCAAAGAAGGAGGCAGGAAGGGAAGAAACGAGGGAGGGAATGAGGGAAGGAACGAAACGGGAAAAGGATTTGGACTGAAAAAATGTAATGAGAAAGAACGGCGAGAGGTAGAGTTAGAAACAGAAGCAGAGGGAGAGGATAACGAAGGAGAGGAGGAAGGAGAAAGAGTGGAGGGGAGGGAGGGAGGGAGGGTAGTAAGAAGGAATGAATATAATGGGGAAGGGAGGACAAAAGAAGAATAGACGGAGGGTTGAAATGAGAGAGGGCTATTGGTTGAAATAGATGAGGAAATTAGAAAGGGAGAGACAGGGAGGAAAGTAGAGGTAGAGAAAGGGAAGGAGGAAGTGAGAAAGAGAGAGGAAGAGAACACGTGAAAAGTGAAGAAAGGAAGAGAGAGAGAGAGCGAAAAAGGGGCGAAGAGGATACGAAGCATAAAAAGTAGATGCATTGATGTTTGCATTAGACATTACTAGAAATCACCTGTACGCGGAGCAGGAAGAAAGGGTGGAAGAATTGTTTCTCAAATAAAACAAGTTATGGTTTCGTACTAGTGTTCTAACAACATTGATGAATTTTGAAAGATTTTCATTTTGATATCGTTTAACGTCACAACCCCCCCCCCTATCGGAAGGCTAGGACGATGCCCCTTTCAGAGGACTTTGTAGCGTGGAATTTAATTAAGTATGCCCTAATTTCAACTTCGCCGGCTAGCTTATGTAAAAACGATATCATTCAGTCGAAGAGGGACAATCGGACACACTCGCATCACCGTCGTAAAAGTAGGGTTTAGGATAGGGAGCGCAAATGTAATATCGCGTTACGTATATGCTACGGGCTACGAGCTAGATTTATAAATTTGTCGTAAAGGTTTCAAACATAAAGGTAGAGAGCCTTTCAGGATTTCATTATACTTGCCAAACACTTTCCAACCTATTGTAATACGTCTTTTTGTTCAATGTATTATACCAGCAATAATCTATGGGTGTGAGACTTGGAAACTAACGAAGGTGATGGAAACAAAGCTAAGGACTGCACAGAGGAGAATGGAGAGATCAATGATGGGGATAACGCTGAGAGACCGAAAGAGAGCAAGATGGGTGAGAGAGCAGACTAGAGTGAAAGATATTGTGGAGGCGGTAAAAGAGAGGAAATGGAATTGGTCAGGTAAGTTAGTGTGAACGACTGATGAGCGATGGAGCAAGTGTGTTACTGAGTGGACGCCGCGAGATGTTAAGCGTGGAAGAGGGAGACCACAAAGAAGCTGGAGAGAAGAAATAGAGAAGTTCACAGGAGTGATGTGGCAGAGGTTGACGCGGTCGTGTGAATCATGGAATGCTATGAAGGAGGCCTTTGTTCAGCAGTGGACTCGGGATGGCTGATTTGATTGATTGATTGAGTAAAGGTTTGGGTTGCTGACTCAAAGACAACACACGAAGAAATTTCATCCGTGATCTGGAAAAAGAGTATTATGCTGGACGTATCAAATCCCCATTTTGGTCTGATACCAGTGCACTGTATAAGAACCGTGCATTTGGTTTAGTAGGTAGGTAATGTATGCAGGCAGGTAATGCAGGCAGCCAGACTAACAATAAATCATGCTGTTGGATAGATGGATTGGAATGTGGGGCAGGTAGACCGGGGGTTGGGCAGTATGGAATGAAGTTAAGCTAACGTAGCACACTGACACTCATCAGACTATCGACTCGCTGATTTGAAAAAAAAAAAAATCATCTTGACAAAAGAAAAATGTGAGCAAAACTTGGGTGACAAATAAAAT
>NC_134797.1:58516638-58549138 GCF_046742065.1 Oratosquilla oratoria
TTCCTGATGAAGAAAAAACATTTTAGAATTTGATCAAATGTTACATCTTCAGCAATGATAGGTTTCATTTCTAATTAAACTTTGTCATTTTTCATGCCATCAAAAGTACTTGAATCCAATCGGCTATGTTATTTTTCATTTTAGTAACAAAAATGAAAATATAAATACGTACCAAGATTTAAGAGAATTGCATAATGATGTTTTAGTAATAAAGAATACAATTATTATCAAAAATGTCACACATAACTTCAATCACACATTCTGATTGGCCATTGGCTGTTACTTGTTTAATTACATCCAATATATCTCTTGAATATTTTGCGCAGGAAGAGAAGTTTTGGGACATATTTTTCCATGTATTAAAGATTTTTATTTCGGATGTTTCCCTTTTTTATATATATATACTTTTTCCCCCCTCAGGATTATCAAATCGTTCGCGTAGTTATTTCAGCTTGTCAAAACTTTGGACCTCTTTTATATCTCTGTCTTTTTAGGATGTATTTTATTTTTTATTGTATCTTTATATGTATTGTATTTTGTTGTATTTTTATTGTATTTTATTGTTTCTTGATGAATTCATATAAGGAGAGAGTAATTGGAATGATGCATTTTGATTGAATGGAATGTGAATATTACTCAATTCCAAAGGCAAAGTTTGAAGTGTATTCTGAGTCTACTCCACAGGCTTCTCAACTAATTCTGGACAAGTAGTTATTCCTTAGTCTTAATCTTGGACATCCATATACATACATACATAACCAGGCTGGATGCTATTTATTCATATTCTTTTTTAAGGTTTTATCATCATTACTTCCTCTAGCTTCCTCCTCCGCTGGCACCTGCAAAACGTCAACATTACAAAATAGAAACCCATAATGCAAGAGTTCTTTCATTTTCTGTTCGTTTACTATTCCTTCCGTAGATTCAATTATTCCTTCTCTTGCACTGTTTGGAATAGGAAAAAAGGTTTATGAAAGGAACTCTCATTCATACGCTGTATTTCTTCTTCACACCCACCTCAGTTTGTCAGAATGTTTCAACAATATATATGTATATATACATACACATATACATATATATAAACATATACATAGAGAGATAAATTAATAAATAAACAAATAATTCAATAAACGAATAAGTAAATAAATATATAGAATAATAGATACATAAATATATAGATAAATGAATAATATATACAAACGAATGGATGAATAATCAAATAGATAAGTAGCAAATCAGAGACACTTATCCAGCCGCCATAGATACCAAATGATGTTGTTGTGCAGATGGTCCTTGTATGGAAAACATTGTTAGTATATTGTATGTCTCGGTGTGGGACCTGCATCCATTAGCACTACATCCAGTACAAGCCCAGGGGTGTCAAAATAACGGCCCGCGGGCCGGTCTTAAGTGGCCCGGGAGGTGACGAGATTTTTCAACTCGAGTTACTAAAATTGTCATAACCGAGGAAAATGTAAATGAACTGTTAAGTCGAGACATAATAACTTTTACTTTTTTTTTTATCTTTATTTATATTATTTTATTTATTTTTATGTATTTAATCTTAAATTTTATGGCCCTCAAGATCATAACCAAGATCATAACCAAGTGCATAATTGGCCCTTGAAAGGATTCGAGTTTGAGGCCCCTGTCACAAGGCCTCCCTTGCCTCGGAGGCGACAGGAAAGAGAGTGGAACAAGCCAAGGAATAAAACGCAAAAAGCCGACGGAAGAGAAAATGAGATACAATGAGGGGAGAGGAATATTGAGTGACCGTAGTTCCTCCTGGTTTAATTAAATGGCCTGGCGTGAGCTAGAATGATATCTTGAATAATGACATGACGGCGTGCTCACTTAGAAATGTGTGTGTAAATAAGGGAGATGCAGAGCGATCTTTACTTTCTTTCTTTGTGTATCCTCCTCTTCTTCTTCTTCTCCCTCACATTCTTCTTTTTCTTCTTTTTTCTTTTCCTTCTATTCTTTTTTATTCTTCTTTTCTCCTTCTTCACCTTCTTTTTTCTATTCTTTTCTTCTTCTTCTTCTCCTTCACCTTTTTTTTTTTTTTTTTCTTCTCCTATCCTCTTCTTCTTCTTCTTCTTCTTCTTCTTCTTCTTTCTTATGTCCAAGATTGGTCTGATCTCTCCTTGGCAAGATTTCACAAACTATCTCATCATCAAAATGTATGATGTATAAGCTCTTTCATCCCATTATGATCGAGTTGCACTTACTGTGCATAATGTGATGCTCACCTCTAACGCTTTTGTTAGATTAGGTGAACAAATCAGATCGGTGGCTGCCAGAACAAAAGGAGAAATACCATGTGGAACAGAGGAACGTCATCGCCGTAGGTAATTACATTCCTCGGTAAATACCACAACGATAGACAAGCTAACTAGTTTGGCACCCGAAACTTAGGGGGTCTAAAAGCCAGTATCCGACTACCTCGATTTTTAGCCCATTTGGGTCATTTTTGACACATAACCACTTCAGTACGAGTCAAATTCTCGCGCGCACCACCGGCTGCCATATGTACGATGCATCACACTACTCGCTGTATTACTCGTTCTTTTTACTCTTGAGTAATAATAAATACAGACTACGTGATCAAACCAGTTCAGAGTCCAGGGGTAACTCATGTATAACTAATATATATATATAATATATATATATATATACATATATATATATATATATATATATATATATATATATATATATATATATTTATCAAAACCTCGAAGCTGGCATCCTCGTCTACCCACTCACGCCTTATGACGTCTACATAGGCGTCATTGTACCGATGTGGTTGAGCATTTATTCCGCCTAACGCTGAACGAGTTGATTCATTTCAGTGAGACATCTAGAGCAAAAAACAGGTTAGGTAATGTTTACACTACTGAGGGGTTTAAGACGGAACCCGACACACGCACAAACATTTTCATTGCCTTCAACATCACTGTGATTATAAAGTGTAGCTGCCAACACTCCTTGTTGATCTTGGTGCAGCGTCATTCATACAAGTCCGTGGGTGTCTACTCCATGGAGGTTTGTTAATCAAACCATTTAATCTTTTCTTTCTGGAAAGCAAATCACTTGCAGCTGCCACGAGGCTCTACACAGACTCGCCGTCCGTCCATAAACGTAATGTTTCGATTGATAAGTGTACTTGCTGACCCCCACTAACTTCTGTCAAATCATGACAATTAACGAATAATATCTCTACAAAGTAAAATGATCGCATTAATTATTGCCCCAGTAACATTAGTTGAAGCGACATTTTCGTGTGTGCTAATTATCTTTTCAGTATTGAAAGGAACATTTGTTTTACATATTCTGATGACCTCCAGGCAATTCTACGCAACGAGGAAAGCCTTCAGCAGTCAAAAGGATAGATATCAGTGAATAATGAATAGCCGCTTCAGTACACAACGAACAGGTCACTGGACCTGGCCAAGACCTTTGATGCCAAGGCATCTCTTGTGTATGTCATGGAACAAAACTCCGATATACTTTTCAAAGGCAGTATCGGCTTCCAATTCTCTCTCTCTCTCTCTCTCTCTCTCTCTCTCTCTCTCTCTCTCTCTCTCTCTCTCTCTCTCTCTCTCTCTCTCTCTCTCTCTCTCTCTCTTGCTCGCTCTCTCTCTGTCTCTCTCGCTCTCTGTTTATCTATCTCCCCCCCCTTTTTCGCTTAGTATGTGTGTGTGTGTGTGTGTGTGTGTGTGTGTGTGTGTGTGTGTGTGTGTGTGTGTGTGCAAATAATTGTGTCCTTTTGACTGTCCTTCTCTCTCGAATTCTCTTTGTCGGTCTCTCTGTTGGTCTGTTTCTCTCCTCTCTCCCCATCCCCCCTCTCTCTTTTCCCTCCTCTCTCTCCCTCTCTCTCCCCTTCCACCCCTTCTCTCTGTCTGTCTGTCTCTCTCTCTCTCTCTCTCTCTCTCTCTCTCTCTCTCTCTCTCTCTCTCTCTCTCTCTCTCTCTCTCTCTCTCTCTCTCTCCATCTGTCTCCTTCTCTCTCTTTTCTCCCTGTTTCTTTCTCTCCCCTACCCCCCCACCTTTTTTAACCCCTTACCGTCCCAGTGATTCCACTCTGTAGCTTAGAAGAAGACTGACGACGGGAGTTTTGAAAAGCGTTTCTTGCGGGGCGCCGGTTGCAAAGACTTGTGCACCATCTGCGCTACCGTACTATAAATCTTAAAAGCGTTGAGGCAGTGTGTATTATACGATGTTTCATTTTATCCTTTATTCTATATACACCTGTGCGTGTCATTAATTTCATATACGCGGGTGGTCATATCAATGTACTAATGTAGAATAATTTCTTATAGCATCTGACGGATCATGTTTTTTATTGACACCAAATTTCAACTGAGAAATTCATGACCTGTCTAAGAGCATGTTTTGGGTTGTTGGTATCATTTACGTCTGCTGTCATGCATCTAAATCATACTTTTATCTATTTCCCGGATACAGGATAGGTAAACCCTTTTTATGACAATCAAATTCCCCTTCCCTGCTGTACAATTTCGTTCAGTTTTGTGTAAATTTACTTCGCATTCGGTGATATACACAAACCCCATTCAGTTTAAGGCTTCTGTAGCACAAATTATCCTTCCATATACGTATATGGTTTTCATTGTTTCGTTCCTCTTAATGATCTGACATCACGAACATTGCATGCAATTAGCATTTCGGTCATTTCCTTCCCGTAAGTTACGCTTAATTCTCCCGAGAGGCATTTCATATTTCCCAATATTGCGAGCCTGCAGGCACGCAAACGTATAAACATGCAAATGTACCTACATGAAAGCTTTCAAGTTTGTACGCACACGATGTAACTACACAACTGCACTCCCAAGTATCCAATAGACTTAGACTAGTATGTGTGTGCAGGTGTGCGTGTATTGGGAAGAAATATACGGCGTTTAGCGTCGATTTTAATTATCTTTATGTAGACGGAATGCGAGGGTGCCAGGCATGTCTGAAGTTGGTGAACTAGAGTGGAGAAAAGTTGGAGGTAGGCCAGTTGCTGTTCTTTAACGGTTGGCTGGCACTGCGATTGTAGCTGAATCGGGCGAGGATAGACTGAAAGAGTCGGTGAAGATGTTTGAGAGGATATGCGAGAAAAAATTATGAAAGCAAATTTGGGCAAAAATAAAATGATGATAGTGGTGAGTTTCATGGGTGACACGCTGAGGGAGGTTGATAGCTTTAATTATTTGCATTCCATAGCAGGGAATGAAGAAACGATGGTGAAGATGAAGTATAAAAAAAAATCAAGAAAAGGTTAGGAGGCAAGAAAATTGTCATGAGAAACGGGTATCTGGAAAAGTACGCAAGAAGGTTGCATAGAGGACTGTGCCAATGGTACTACACTGAGGAGAAACTTGGCATATGAAGGACATATATGTATGTATGTAATATATATATATATATATATATATATATATATATATATATATATTATTCTTTAGATGAAATATTTAAGAAATGTGGTGCAGAGCGAGAACTATGGAGGTGAGGCAAAGAGTGTCTGTAGAAAGAGATGGCCCGTAAGGAGGATCCAAGAGTATTGAAATGGTTTTTGTATAAAGGTGTGGAAAAAACGAAGTGAGAAAGGACTAGTAATAAAACGGGTATGGAAAGCCGAAGTTGATGGACTGAACTGCAGTAGTAGACGAAGAATTGAATGGACGGACAGGGTAAAGAGGAATTTCTGTTGAATAAAGAAGAGCAAATGTGAGAACAGGAGTGACAAGACATTGGTTCTAAATGGATGAGAAAATCGAGCTTCCCGAAAGGATTTTCTTCTTATCTGATGATATGGTTTAACGTTACAGACTCCCCCTATCGCAAGGCTAGGGCGGTGCATCTTTCAGAGGACTTTGTAGCGTGGAATAGGGTGAATCATGCCCTTGGTTCAACTTCGCCGGTGGCAGGGTTCGAACCGCCATCCCCCCGACCTTCGCCGCAAGTAGCGACGCCCTAACCCGCTCGGTCACCGAGCTTCTTGTCTACTCCGTAAAATTCTTAAGTGGATGAGGAGAGGTCATGAATCGGTGGGGGTTAACCAGCTTCGGTTGTCGGGGACTGTTGTGGAAGCGCCGAGTTTTGCTAAAGTAACATTGACCACCGAGCAGTGTGCCATGAGTCAGGGGTGAACTGTCATCCTCGAAGTGCTGAACTGGCGTAGGGGACGATGAAAGGGTCTTGAATGAGTGTGGGGTGGATGTAAAGTATGCTTTCGCTCGGCCATCTCTCGCCATTATCAGTGGGTGAAAGGCCATTTGTTATATGTATTTAGACAGAAACCTCTGCAGAAGCCAACCTCAGGCCTATCGAGAGTCTTCATCGATCAAGACATCTTCGATTTGGTGTCCACTCTCTCAGCTGTAGATATTCCTCTGACCCCACCAGGAACATAATTGAATAAATGTGTAATCATGTTTGAGGCTGATTCGCTTCATCACACAATCTGAGGTCCTGGCCTGTGTAATGTCAACCAATCTTAATTATTCCATTTGAGTATTCCAGTCAGACTTGGATCCCAACTGGTTGAGACATCATTCAGACTACATCAGTCTTAGATTATCTTAACGAGACTGTCTTGATGAATATCTATCGACTTCCTTGGAAATGTCCACGTAAGGAACGTTTGCATTTCAGCTTTATTTTTTTATTTCTACCACGCCCTGATTCCTGCCACCACTTCCTTTCCATCCCCGTGGTGTGTTGAACGAATATCGTTGTGGCGATTGCCCGGCAACTTTATTCAGGAAAACAAGGGACGCCGGCTTGTGGAGTGACGTTATCACAATCCCATGACTAACAAAAACATCCTGAGTAAATAATATTCATGAAGAATATGTACATATGGATCGTAACGGTCTTTTCTTTTGTGCACATATGATAAGGCAACAGTGAGGAAAAGACGGGGTCTATTAGCCTTGCAAAATAAGGTATGCTGTAATAAATGAGAACAGTTTACACATACAGAAGTGCTATATCATTAATACAAACGTATCAAAACTCCAACAGAGTTGTAAACCCGAATATGCAAATGAAATACAACCTAAAACAGAGTTAAGAAAGGACAGGGAGTCGAAGAACTATTATGAAATCGAACACTGATTCAAGACTGCCATAAATGCAGGGCTCTCGCAGATCATAAAAAAGCGCCGAATAAGTCCAGCCAAATGGAAATGTCGAAGTTGGTATACAGCACCATTCCGCACCAGACGCGTCAGTATATGTTCCAATAATCTCGAACATTGTTTCAACTGGCTGCAATATGTTGCTGCCCAGGATCTAAGAGCCCCTAATTTTTATTACGCTTCAAGAAGGTGTGCGCGTTCGAAAACAGATGCTGCGCGATCAACTGCTTTCGTGTATCTTGAGGCGCCCGTGTTCACATTTTTAAGTTTCTCCCTTTGTGGAGAAGACATTCAACGTTTAAACTGGACAAATTTAGATTTAAGAAGGAAATAGGCAAGAATTGGTTTACTAATAGGGTGGTCAACTTAGTAACTATGTAGTGAGCGCTGAAACTATCAGTTGTTTTAAGAAACGATTGTACAACTTTATGGATGGGGATGACAGGTGGTGATGGATACGGAGCTGCCTAGTGTAGGCCTTATGGTCTCTTGCAGTCTCCTTCATTCTTATGTTCTTATGTTCTTATGTTCCAGAGTGCGAGAAAGGATACTACGTAACTTCAGTGGATAATTCGTCTCTCTATCCCTCCCTCCCTTCCCTCTCCACCCATTTGACGAGGTTCCGTTCTGTATGGAGCTTGTTCCGGATAAAGAAAGTTGATTTTATGCATGTGGGAAAGCAAACGATGTTCTGGAAAAAGGTTTAGATAGGCCGAGCTTACTTCCAGGTCGGCTTCTGGCTCTTTTCGTTACATGAAAGCCCGTCTTTTGTCAAAATTAGACTCATAAAATTACACCACAGTGTTTAAGGACAGTTACAAAGCTTTGGCACGCTTGCAGCGAAATTAGAGCCTCTGTGTAAAAACCACGTCGTGATGGATGGGTTACTCAGATGGTGCTCACGTGGTAAAAACTTCGAACCGAACGCGAGTTGAGTTCGGTCTTTTCTGACGGCTTTACGTGACGTATTTTCTTTAGATTTTGACCAAGAAAATACCTAATTATTTTTTACTTTGGACTGTAAAACTTCCTGTAAATACTACTGTATATTTTTTTCATATGAGGTGTTACCTCCAACTTGAGCGAAATCCCAATCGATCGAGGCCTTGTGCAAGCAGAGGGCATTAGTTTAAAAGACCACGTATTGGATATTGACAAGGTTTTATGAGGTTGATATTTCAAAGAGACTTCTGAATGTCCATGTTCATAGGAGAGTGGGGAGTGTCAGGTATATACATACATACATACATACATACATACATATATATATATATATATGTATATATATATATATATATATCATATATATATATGTATATATTATATATATATGTATATATATATGTTTATATATATATATATATATATATATGTCCAAGTTTATTCCTGACCGGTTTCGCTTAGAGCTTCCTCATATATATATATATATATATATATATATATATATATATATATATATATATATATATATACATATATTTGTAGAAGGGAAATAGTGGAAGATATGTGGAGAAAGAGAAAAAGGGCGGAAGGTAGAGAGGTGCTCAGAGTAAACAACTTGAAAGGAAGGCAAAGGGAGAAGGTATACTAAGAGAGGGTTAGATGTGTGGAAGGTGGTGAAGGATAGAGTAGAGGTAAGAGTGGAGGAGGAATGAGGATGTTTGAAGGAGGGAGTGATGATAGGTGGAACGAGGAGGATGAGAGTAAACAGAAGGAAGCGTAGTGAGCGTTGGGATGATGTGACGAAGGTGGTAGTGGAAAGGAAGATGCGAGCAATTATGGATTGGTTGCAAAGTAGGCCTCGGGAAGCATATGAGAAGAAGAGGAAAAATAGAGAAGTAAAGCAAAGTAAATGAGGTAGAGGATAAGTTATGTAAAGTGGGTTAGATGTAAGTCAGAAAATTTGGGGAAGAAATGAAAATATGTTTTGGAAGGACGTTTAGAGAGTGGGGAAGGTTGAGTGTGGTAGAGAGGAAAAGGTGAAAGGTGCATATGGGCAGGTGATAATGAATGTATCAGTGGGAGAGGTGAGGAAAGTGACTGTGATGGGAGAGCAAAATGTAAGAGATATAGAAAAAGATGAGGATTACAAAGGATTACAAAGGCGGAGCATGCCGGCAGGAGACCTTTTGGTCCAACTAGGTCGGATGCGAAAAAATATATATGATAATGATAAATGAAAAATAAATCAAAATTATAATAACATAAATAATAATGAAATAAGTAAATGCATAGGTATAGTTGAATAATAAACAAACAGGTAAATATATAATAAATTGACAGATAAATAATAATAAATGAGAATCAAGGTAAAAGGACCTTTAAAATGACGAGAACTGGTAAGGCACCTGGGATGGATGGGCGTCATGCCGAGTGTGTGAAAAAAGGGAGGAACAGTTGAACTGGATTAGGAACTATTAGGAGCAAATAACGGTCACTGCTGGGAATCTGATTGCGGGATTCGAACCCACAACAAAGCAAATTCAAGACCAATACGCTTTCAATTATTCCACCAAAGCACCAAGAATACGAAATGAAACTAAAAGTCAAGATGTTTGAAAGGCATTAAGAACGCAGCCGCCTGCTCAGGAATGTTGATTCATAGAATACTTTGGATAAAAGAATGATAAATTCAAGTTCCATGGGACAATCTGAGGCCAGATATGCTCACTGGGAACGCTGAGACGAGAACCCACGAGCATAGATCTTATCTTGTATACTACAACTAGGTAGGTGCAAATTGGTAAACACACACACGCGCACACACACACGCGCGCGCACGCACACACACACACACACACACACACACACACACACACACACACACACACACACACACACACACACACATACTAACACACTAACACACACACGCACACTAACACTAACACACACACACACACTAACACTAACACACACACACACACACTAACACACTAACACACACACGCACACTAACACTAACACACACACACACACTAACACTAACACACACACACACACACACACACACACACACACACACACACACACACACACACACACACACACACACACACACACAGAAACACAAACACACAGACACACACACTAACACACAGGTACACACACACACACATGCACACACACACACACACACACACACACACACACACACACACACACACACACACACACACACACACACACACACACACACACACACACAAACACACGCAAACACACATTAACACACAGACACACACATTAACACACAGACACACACTAATACACACACATATGCACACACTAACACACACACACACACACACACACACACACACACACACACACACACACACACACACACACACACACACACACACACACACACACACACACACACACACACACACACAAGCACATACACAGACGTAATCACATTCTCATAAAATAAAAGGCTTAATGATTTTTACATAAGGTGTTCACGCAGAGTATTTCATATATGTTTTTTCAGCCTAATTACTGTTATTAATGTCAGGGAACAGCTCATTTGCATATGGTGTGCGTCTGTATGACTTGTCCTCACTCTGCAAATAATGCACTGCAAACTTACTCTGTGTACGAACGGTTTGTTTTCTCTTTATTAATTCCCTGTGTGTGGTCCAGTTTGCAAATGTTACAGGAATTCATTGCATATGTGTTTACGTGTTTTAACATTGTGTATGTCCGTAGCGTTTGTAGACAAGGTTTTCATAAGGAATGTTCCTTCCTTTGTTTCCGTAAGGGTGTGCATAAGCCTTTCCGTATCTTGGCGGTCTGGAATAAATCTTGCTGTGGGAAACGCCAGCTGATTTCATCTGTGAGAGAGATGAATCTTGTCCAGAACGTGGTTTGGACGCGTGGAGGTCCTGGTGAAGCCCGCTTCCGTCCCTTAACCCATTCAACTCCGATGACAAGATGTCTTGTCATTTGGTCAAATAAAACAAAAAATCATAAAACACCAAAATGTTTGATCAAACACCAGAAAAATATGACGTCAGTCCTCGCTTCGCTGCGAGCGAAGCGAGGATTGACGTCATATTTTTCTGGTGTTTGATCAAACATTTTGGTGTTTTATGATTTTTTGTTTTATTTGACCAAATGACAAGACATCTTGTCATCGGAGTTGAATGGGTTAACCCGAAGAAAGATTTTTTGCGTTTGTTCCAACAAAACCCGCACGACGGCACTGACCAAAATAATACCTCCGTCATTAGACTTTTTCGAAAGCTGTGGCTCTGTGTTCACGTTAGGTTGATTGTTTGAATATTAAACCTTTGACTGAATAGAATAAAAGTATTGTATACATTATATGCTTCTGAACTCAGCCTGGAAGTGTGTTTACGTTTCCTGGAGTATGAGCAATCCAGATAGTGCCTGTGAAAGTGTGTTTGCGCTCTATGTTTACATGCTTTTCAAAGCGTACATCTACCATACGACCGCTTTTATTTGGTGTTTGCTGCATGCCCACAGGTTGTTTACAAAGAACTTGCCACCGCATCAGTTATGTAAACAAACACGGGTTTTTGCTTTACACTTGTACTTCATACGCTGAGTGTATCAACTACCCAATCAGCTGACTCATGCATGTGTCCATTCTGGTGATTCGTCATATGGTAATTTCATCATGAATAGATATCTATTGATCTACCTCTGTTTACTCGACACAAATGGATTGGTCGTTGCATGTGTGTTTTGTGCGTTTGTACAGTGTACATGTATGTGTTTGTGTGTGTGTGTGTGTGAGTGTGTGTGTGTGTGTGTGTGTGTGTGTGTGTGTGTTAGTGTGTGTGTGTGCTTGCGTGCACACACACACACATACATACACACACACACACACACACACACACACACACACACACATACACACACACACACACACGCACACACACACACACATTTCATCGCTGCGTTGCGAGTCGTTACTCCAACTCTCGTGGGTGGGGAGTTGGGTGTGTGTGCGTGTAAGGTTACAGCATTACCCATAGATCGGTCAAATATGAGCTCTGAGTTCTCTTTCGGGAGGGTGATAGCTGTCAATCACAAGTCGAACACGTGATCCAAGACCATGGTGAATCACTTGCCTCTACTCCTTAGGAATTCCAGGGATCGCTAATCCTTATTAAGAGTTTAGTTTCATTCTAGGAATACAGCTAACCCTTCCCCGTAGTTTGGTGCAAGCACCTCTCAGAGATGAAATGTGCTTCATCTCCGAGTTTGGATATAACTTGCCTGCACACACACTCTCTCTCTCTCTCTCTCTCTCTCTCTCTCTCTCTCTCTCTCTCTCTCTCTCTCTCTCTCTCTCTCTCTCTCTCTCTCTCTCTCTCTCCTTTTTATTTATTTATTTATTTTTTTTTTTTTTTTTTTTTTATTTTTTTTTTTTTTTGCTACTGTGAGGAATTTATAACTTCCGACATCGGTGTGAAGGAGACGCAGTGATGGACTTTGGAATTTATTTTGCTCCTCTGTTTTGCGATGTAATTGTGGTTTTCCTCATATCAGTTATTTTCACTGTAGTATACACCCTACTTCTCTCCACTTTCTTCTGCTCCTCCTCATAATACTCCTCCTCATCCTGTTTTTCTAATTTTCTTTAAATTCTCTTTCTCCTCCCTGCTACTCCTACTTTTTCCTCTCTTCCCTCTTTCTCTTCTTTCTCTTTTTACTCTCATATTTCCACCTTTTACTCTATTTGCTTTTTTCTTAAATTTTCTCTTCCTCCTCCTAATCTTTCTCTTCACACCCTTTTCATTTTCACTATCATCCTATTTCTTTATCCTCCTCATTCTCTGCCTCTTTCTCCTCGTCCACCTCTTTCTAATCTTCCAGCTGTTCCTTCCGTCTCTCTTTCTTTATCCTTGTCAAATTTTGAAACTCCTTCCTGCAACTCCCACTTTCCCATCTTCTCTATCCTCGTTAACAAATCCTCCTCCTCTCCGAAACGATTTCCGTGAGTTCTTCACGAAACCTTTTTACTTCGACAGCACTGACGGCCGACCGAGGGGCCTCCTTGGTGATGTTACCGCAGACTAAACGCCATCAGCGGTCGTACACCCCGTTAGTCCCGACGTTTGGTGAATTTCACCTCATTTGTTGCTCGGATTCTATATTAGATAATTACGAGGTAACCTCATACTTTCCTTTTCGCCCTTGTCATAGCAGCTACACACTATACTCGTGTTCCCCAAGCTTACTCTTTTCCCATTGTTATACATATTGTGTTGTTACATTAATGAAGAGCCTATGCAAAGAAGTCAACATTCCCTTTGTCTATGCGTTCAGGCTGGAGTAAAGAGTGACAATTACATGTATCTGCCATTTATTTTATATTATTTGTTTGTTATTATTTGTCTGTCTGTTTATTATTTGCTTGATTTCCAGTTATTATTATTTATCAGTAGATTTATTACTATTTACTATTTACCTGTTTGTTTATTATTTGACTATACCTATGCATTTATTTATTTTATTTATTATTATATATATTATCATATTTCATTAATTATTATTTATATTGTTATATATATTTTTATCATTATTATATATATATTTTTTCGCATCCGACCTAGTTATGGCTCAAAAGGTCTCCTGTCTGCATGCTCCGCCTTTGTAATCCTTTGTAATCTACAAAGGATTGGGGCTGGATTTTTTACTCGAGAATCGAGATCGAAACCAAAGGATTAACTACGAACACCCAAATCTGCTGTCTTCCTACCATATTTGGAAATATCCGTTTGGACACGGTAGCCTACACAGGCAAGATACCATTTAGTTCAGTGATTCTTTACCTTTTCCAGTGTCCGTACCTCTTGATTATCTCAGAAAATGTTCTCGTACCTCCATCCAATACAAATACAATACAAATATATGAAAAGGATTAGTGATGCAAACCTTGCTTTGCTTTCTCGTTGTAAATATACAGTACCATGCCCTGGCTATTAGGTTTCGTACCCCTTGTGGGTATAGGCACCCCATGTTAAGAACCATTGCTTTAGATAAACATTCTGGCTGTAGCCAAGCCATTCTGTTTAGTTCAGGAGCTAACTTGATGGAATGTGGGATCTTTAGCCTATCAGGAAGCCATCAGAAGTGAATTTGACTTTCAAATTGCTTATTCCTGACCTTCCCCAAAAGATCGCAGGATTTATGTCGTCTTGTCGAAGGCGTGAAGAATCACTTACCCGGTTTGATGCAGCTCATCCCACAGACGCCGTCGCAGATACAGACCCTCCGCGGGCTGAGGCAGTCCTTGTGGCTGCTGCATTTCCTTAAACAAGAACGGCTCTGCAAAAAAGAGAGAAAATCACATGAGTTCGTTGATTCACAGTAAAAAATTGTCAAGAACGGCTCTACAAAGAGAGAGAGAGAGAGAGAGAGAGAGAGAGAGAGAGAGAGAGAGAGAGAGAGAGAGAGAGAGAGAGAGAGAGAGAGAGAGAGAGAGAGAGAGAGAGAGAGAGAATCACATAAGTTCGTTGCTTCACAGTAAAAACAGTCAATATGTATTCTTTAGTTCAACAAATACTTGAAGTCGTCCACTTCAGGGCTTTCGTCCATTGTGCATCTTCTGACTGAAAAAGGAGAAAGGGACTGACCCAGATGTCTTGGATATTTTGTTAGCAATATTACGACATAGAAATCTGTGTTATAGTGAAAATTACACAACACTAACCAATATAAGTCAGTACGCCACAGACTGGTCTCTTTATCCAGCTAAAGCCTCGAGGTTAGTATAAGAACAGATTGGGACAAGAACTCGGAGGAAATTGAAGTCAGTCTTGTTTCCACGGAGAGCATCTATCAATTCATATATTTTATAAACAAAACTTTTTATATGACTTTTAATCATGCAAATTACAGGAATTTCACGGGATACTTGAACAGATGGGTACAGATGGAACAAAAAATCTATTTTGTTCAGTAACGAATTCTCTGAACATGTTTTGCACAGGAATGGGTCGCTTTGCCCAATGCTATCTTACACTATTTCTAACTACCGTGACGAAACTTGATTATCTCTTTCGGAAAAACTGAGCCCAGATTTTTCATATTTCCTCGGTTTTGTCTCTGTATCAATTGAAGTGTGCGATTTCAGTTTGTAGTGACGTCTGTAGAAATGTTATTTTGACGCATGACCATGAACAAACAAACACACACACACACACACACACACACACACACACACACACACACACACACACACACACACACACACACCTCCAGCTCCTTCGCTATTCGCTTACACAATTCCTAATTAAGTTTGCAATGAATGATGGACCAAACGACTTTATTCAGCTGAGGGGATGATGGTACATCCACCCACACACACACACACACACACACACACACACACACACACACACGGTGGCGCGGTTGATAGAGCGCTGGACTGCCAGGACGGTGGTGCTCGCAGTACCTAGTTCGAATCCTGCCCAGGGCCGAAATTATTTCGGTATCGCTGCGCTTCGGGTCGTTACTCTGACTCTCGTGGGTGGGGAGTTGTGTGTGTGTGTGTGTGTGTGTGTGTGTGTGTGTGTGTGTGTGTGTGTGTGTGTGTGTGTGTGTGTGTGTGTGTGTGTGTGTGTGTGTAAGGTCATAGCATTACCCATAGATCGGTCATACGAGCTCTGAGCTCTCTTCCGGGAGGGAAATAGCTGTCGATCACGAGTCCAACACGTGATCCAAAGACCAAGGTGAAAACACACACACACACACACACACACACACACACACACACACACACACACACACACACACACACACACACACACACACACACAGTGTGTATCTATACGTCATGCGTATATACCTGCGCCGTGTGTGTGTGTGTACATGAGCTGTGTAAGTGTATATACGTGTCAATTCACATATAATTGTATTTGCCTACTTGTAGTGCAATGCTCGTGAGGCCCTGTGTCTCACTCCCCAATGTTCATGCCTAGCTTCAGTTGTGAGAGTGTGAGTCTGTGTCTTTATTTACCCTGTACTGACCTAATTGTAGTATGCAGGAAAGGAACAACGCTCGTGGCATCTCTCGTTATCTAATATTCATACCTTGTTTCAATTGTGTGTGCGTGCGTGCGCGCGCGCACGCGTGTGTGTGTGTATTTACCTAAGTGTAGTATACAGGAAAGGAAAAACGCTCGTGGGGTATCGTCTCCTCTTGTGCGTGTGTGTGTGTGTGTCTGTGTGTGTGTGTGTGTGTGTGTGTGTGTGTGTGTGTGTGTGTGTGTGTGTGTGTGTGTGTGTGTGTGTGTGTGTGTGTGTGTGTGTGTGTGTGTGTGTGTGTGTGTGTGTGTGTGTGTGTGTGTGGCCATATCACTCTGGGCTACTTTTCCTCCGACTTTTTGGAGCAAATTTGCAGCCCGCAGCCTTCGAAAAGGAGTCAACTGGAGGAAAACAATTCCTCCAGTATATCCAATGACATTCTTTGTAAATTTTTAAGGAAACAGAACAGTTTGACTGAGGTGATTTTACGGCGGAAAAAGCGCTGGAGGTCGGCGGTATCGTCGATGAACTGGAGGTCGGAGGAACAAATGGCTCAGTGTGATAACAACCACAAACATGGCCTAGGGCTGGCAAGAGGAACGAGGACTGATTTCTGAGGAGAGGCAGTGAGTGAAGAAGCATGTATATTAGAGAACAGTGGAAAAACAAGGGGTCTTTTCCATTTTACGCCATGCAGAATTTTTAGGTTAGGTTAGGTTAGGTTAGGTTAGATTAGATTAGGTTATGGTTCAGATTAATATTCATTTCTTACCTCTCTTAAGTTGTTGAAATCAACATGCCGTAAAATGCCGTATGAAATCAGCATTCCGTAAAATGGAAAAAATCCAAAACAAGATTATGAAGACAGGGAGATGGACAAAAGGTAGGATGGTAATAATAGGGTAAAGGGGGAGATGAACAAGGAGGAAGAGGATTTTGTAATTTGCTATGTCATGACGTCATGTCGTTTGCAATTTACCGTGCCATGACGCCATGTCGCCTGGAAGCGAATGCACAAATGTTCTTTTTTTTATTTCCCTTTTTGTAAGCCACCTGAATAAGTTTGTAGAGCTGACTTGAAAAAAGGGATTATGAAAAAAAAAAAAAAAACTCAACAAGACCAAGCCATTTTGATCCATTAAACGCTCCATTGTCTTTAGATTTTGCATCCATGCTTTTTCTAAGAACAGGTTAATGAGTTTCAATTCTGATAAGTATTTTGAAAGAAAAGCGTGATAAAATTATTAATTCTAGCACAACTTGTAATATACTAAATGTGTGTTTTACAGGCAGCAGAAAAAGTGCATAATTTTTCATTGGAACAGATACTATAATGAATTACCACGAATAAGGTTTTTATTATTACAAATACTATTTTTCATTTATACCATGCTACTTTTTTGGGTAAGGGGGATTAACAGTACGAGGAAGATTTTAAAAGGTACGCACATAAAAACTAGAAATGAAAAAAAAAATCATATTATGAAACAAATTTTTCCTGTTTGTCCATTTTCTAACGAGATTTCATTACTCACGTCAATGTCTTATACATTTTCTGATGGTAAACTTTTCCTCCGTTACTTTCTTAAGTGATTTTCTTTTTTATCAACCCCAGAGTCTTTTGTCCTCTTCTTTCTACCATTCACATCTTATTCCTACCTACCCTGTAGGTGTTGACGAATGGAAAGAAAGGTTACTTTCACCCCAACTTTTCTCGTAAATTGTGATCAATTCTTTACTCAGATCCCTTCTTCAGCTCCTCCGTCCTCCCGTAAAATTTCGTTTACCCCCTTCCCGCTCCCGCCGAAGAACTATCTACACCCTCTGTGCCCATTTCTCCCATTGCCTGCCCCTTCCCCTCATTTTATGTATAAAAATCCTTGATGGAATGCCGGCGAACTTCCCCCCTCATTCGGATATTAAACCCTTTCTCTGCCCCGGACATTTCATCTTACCCTTTCGCCAACCCACGCTCACTATTAAACCTCCCAACCCGAAGCTTCTGCCTACATCCGACGCAGTCCTCATAAAGCTCAGGCATCCTGGCTTAAGGCGGACATAAAAGCAGCATTAGAGTGTGTGTGGGTGAGGAAAAGGGGGGATGTAAAGGAGAAGGAGTATGTCATACTGAATGTAGAAATCCATTAAGAGCACGGTCCCCGGCTCATCGCTCGAGTGCGATTTAGAGACTCGGTGAAATGTGCTTTGGGAGGCTTGTGTGGGTGATGATGGGGACGGATGAGAGCAAAGAGAAAAGAGAACATAAGGACATGAGAGTATTGGAGGCTGCAAGAGATCATAAGGCCTACACTAGGCAGTTCCATGTCCATTATCACCTGGGGAAAGGAATATAGAAAAGTGGTAAGATGGGGAACAGTGGATTCAGGGTTGAAAAATGGGTTGCATAATACGTAGATATAATCGAAGGATAATGAAGTTGGGATTCTTTGAGAGAAGGTATGGGAGGAAGGTAGGGAAGCAGTGAAGAAGGAAATAAGGTAGAGGGGAGGGGAGGGGAGGAGGAAAGGAAATAGGGAAATCAGGAGAGAAGAACGAGGAGGAGGGAGAGAGAGAGAGAGAGAGGAAGAGAGGAAGGGAGGGAACGAGGGAGAGAGAAGGAAAGGAGGAAGGAAGTGAGGTAGAGGGGAAATCAGGAGAGGAGTGGAAAGAGGGGAGAAAAGAAGGGGAGGGAGAGAGAGGAGAGAGAGAGAGAGAGAGGAATAGAGAGAGTGGGGGAGGATGAGGTGGAGGGAGGGAGGGAACGAGGGAGAGAGAAGGGAAGAAGGAAGGAAGTAAGGTAGAGGGAAGGGGAGGAGGAAAGGAAATAGGGAAATTAGGAGATGAGTAGGAAGAGGGGAGAAACAAAGAGAGAGGGAGGGAGGTAGATAGGAAGAGAGGGAGGGAGGAATAAATAGAGAGTGAGGGGGATGAGGTGGAGGGAGGGAGGGAACGAGGGAGAGAGAAGAGAAGGAGGGCAAGAGGGGAGGAAGGAGAGAAGAAAAGGAAGAAGGAACTTGGGTTTGGATTTGTTGGAATTGCGCTTCATCAAGTGGCATCGCCTTAGGCGGAAATTCTCGCTTCCTCCAGACGATTCTAATCATCTGATAAACTTTCACTTTCAAAAAAGTCAAGAAATTGCTATTTTGGGAACCTTGAAGTTTCTCATCAACATACATATATGTATATGTATATACAGTATATATATATATATATATATATATATATATATTATATATTGTGTATGTGTGTGTATCATTTTGACAAATGGAAATAAGCTCCCCCCGCAAGGACACGAACCTTGGCCTTAGTGACTGCTTATTATGAAGCAAAGACGATAGTCTCGAGCCAGCCAGGCCGTACAAAAGGAACGACCTGATTCACGACCTGGTGGTTCCCCGACGGTACTAGGCCAGCTCAATCTCTATTCTAATTTCACCGAGTCTTTATTATGGCAAGCCATCCGACAAGTCGTGTGTCATTTTGACAAAAAGAAATATGCTCCCACAACTTGTCGGATGGCTCGTCGTAATATAGACTCTGTGAAATTAGTAGAGAGACCGAGCTGGCCTAGTACTGTCGGGGAACTACCAGGTCGTGAATCGGGTCGTTCCTTTTGTACGTCGTAGCTAGCACGAGGCTATCGTCTTTGCTTCATAATAAGCAGTTGCTAAGGAAAAGGTTCGAGTCCTTGCGGGGGAGCTTATTTCCATAGATACACACACACACACACACA
Source organism: Oratosquilla oratoria (assembly GCF_046742065.1). Classification (NCBI taxonomy): domain Eukaryota; kingdom Metazoa; phylum Arthropoda; class Malacostraca; order Stomatopoda; family Squillidae; genus Oratosquilla; species Oratosquilla oratoria. Next base: position 58,536,528 of record NC_134797.1, read on the forward strand.
CACACACACACACACACACACACACACACACACACACACACACACAAATATATATATATATATATATATATATATATATACTGTATATATATACTGTATATATATATATATATATATATATATATACTGTATATATATATATATATATATATATAGTGTTATGCACGTTGGTCGTTTTTCAGAACTGATGGAAGTGTGATATATGATATTGTGGTAAAAAATTTCAAACATACATTCTCCAATTATATTGTATGGAAGTCTTTCAAATATTCACTCCCCATTTGACCTATATATCACTACGATAACTACGATATGAGATGGCGGGTAACAGAGTGCATTCAAAGTACTCCATGTACAAGTTAGCCAAAACAGGAGATAAATTACATAAACATAAACAAATTGTTAATGTTCATCAAAGGTTAAAGGGAAATCGGACCCCAGGAGTGTATAGCCTTCCTTGTAAAGATTGTGATTTAGTGTACCTTGGTCAGACCGGAAGGGATCTTAACACCAGGTTAATGGAGCACAAAAGATCCATTAGGTATGCCCAAGAAAATTCCGCTGTGTTCCAACAAGTCAGTACCAAAAATCTTAGTCTTGACGGGGACAAGGCCAAAAATTTGTGTAAGTCCAACTGTAGCTTTAGAAGAAAAATTGTTGAATCAGCCTTAATTGAAGAATGTCCGAACTTGAACATCTCCAAAGGTCAATGGTCCCCGGACATAATCTCACGGCTAGCTGTGAGCCGCTTGGTTAAGAATTATCACCCTCCTGACCCCGCTCCCAGCCCGCTTCTCTCCTGACCTCACACCTCCACCCACACATCCCCTCACCTCTGACTCCGCCCTGCGTGACGGATTGTCCTGTTTTAGCTCTGCGTGTTCCCCTTCTACTCACATCTCAATTGTACTTATGTCTCTGCAAATTCTTGTAATCTGTACTTTCCTGAAGAGGGCTATAGCTATTAGCCGAAATATAGAAGTTATACGTTCTTCTAAGTTTCCTTTTATTCCGACTGTGGGTTCTTCGTGATTATTTACAAATGTGCTACAACATTTTGTCTGTGATATATATATATATATATATATATATATATATATATATATATATATATATATATATATATATATATATATATAGATCTATAACAGAACAATCTGTTGTTAGCCGACACAAAACATCCAAAAGGAGCAATATGGCTTCCCGGATAACACATATAATCAAAACTAGTCTTTACTCTTCAAGACTCTTATGCTAATAAAAAAAAGTCTTGCCAAAAACAAAATCTTTTTAAGATAACAAGAATGTTCAGCGGTTCGCTTCCGTCAGTTTAACTTAGATTAATGTCACAAGGAGTGGTGGGACCTAAACCCACTAAACCCATTTGAGAACATAATCCCTGGGTTTCGCTCCAACAAATTACACTTAATTGTATTCGGCTGGGAGGGGAGGGGACTCCCGACGAGAAGAGATTGAGAGGATGAATATTTCTGGCACTTATACGCTGGTAATAGACTTACTCTGAATATTCTCTACGAGTGGTCCAACCCACGAGACGCGATCGGAGAGGTAGTTGACCAAGTGGAGTCAAACTTGTAGCAGAACATGGCGATGGCTGTGAAGGAAATAGTCCTTGTAGCCGTTCTAGGTTGTCATGATTCAATTGATAATTTCTTATTGTGTATAATGCTAAGGAGTTTTCTGAAGTTTAGCAAAGAAACAGGGTTGAATTGGGTATGGACCGGCAAAAAAAAAATCTTCAGAACCCAATTGAAGAAGTCAATTGACGAAATGCACACACACACACACACACACACACACACACACACACACACACACACACACACACACACACACACACACACACACACACACACACACACACACACACACACACACACACACACACAACCACACATCATATGCCCTTTATTATTACACTACGTACAATTTTTATACTACCCAATATTTAAGCCAATCCAGTCGTAGTGGCAGGATTTCTCGGAGCTGTCATGTTCTGGATAAGGGACTATCCTTAGATGAAATCGTCTTACTATTTTCGCAAATAAATAGATAAGTAAATAAATAATAAATGAATAAATAGAAGTGAATGAATAGATAAATAAATAAATAAATGAAAAATAAGATAAAACTCATCATGGTAGCTATGAGGTTGAGAGCCTTTTTTCCTCTTCAGCACGGTCTGAACCAAATCATAAAATGTTCGTCAAATCAGACTTGAAAATTGCTTCACCTAATGAAGCGATGAATTAATTATCATGTAACATAGAAAATATTAATGTGCAGAGTTCTGGGTTGGTTTCAATCCGTGTAACGGGGCACAGAGAGAGAGAGAGAGAGAGAGAGAGAGAGAGAGAGAGAGAGAGAGAGAGGGGGGGGGGGAAAGGAGAGTGGAAATGAGGGAGTTAACATCCATACCAACAAAGGTAATTGTAATGATGTCGAAATCAATTATTCAGTTTTGAATTACAGATATCATTGTTCGAGGTTAGGGGAGGTTTCTTTTCGAAAAGGAATTTGATGCTAGTAGCTAGGAGCTAAGGAAGTCTTCTGACAATAAGAAGGATCGATACCTTGAGATATTCTTTAGGAATTACGATGGGAGAATTGACCGAGGGTCCCCGAGAAATTTCATTACTTCTTCGGCGCTCATCGATGTCGGATGTACTGGGAAGCTGAGAAGGTCTTGCACCTAATTAACGGACTTGTAAGGGCGTGGTTACTCATTAACTGCAGATTCAATTAGAGGGGCGAGTAATGGCCGTGAATCCAATGTAGAATAATTGGGTTTTACTGTCTGAAGAACTGTGATTCTTGCCCCCAATGGAGCTTTGCCTGGACTGGCAGAGGGCGTGGAAGACACCTCGTGTTGATGTACTTGGAGACGAGGAAAAGGGCAAAGGTATGTTTGTGATCATGTGTGGAATAATTGGAGGGTTCTGATTGTCCCATCAGATGGCCTGCTCATTACATTTCAGGACATCACACCGTTGTCACATTTGCTCCTACACCTAAGCAAGATGCTGTAATGCCTTCCATTTATTTTATATTATTTGTCTATTTGTTTGAATGTATTTGTCTGTTTAATTTGATACATTATTATTCACTGCTTCTGACCCAGGGCAGTGGACAGGGTGCAGGATGACCCGTCATCTAGGAGGTGCTAAGATGGGAGGGAGGGTGGAGGGGTGTGGAGTGTTTTCAGGGATGGAATGGGTGGGAATGATTTTATGCCTTTTCCTTTTTGGCTACCTCCCTTGGAAGGGGGAAAAAGCCTTGGTATATGTATGTATGTATGTATTATTATCATCATCATCATCATCATCATCATCATCATCATCATCATCATCATCATCATCATCATCATCATCATCATCATCATCATCATCATCATCATCATCATCATCATCATCATCATTATTATTATTATTATTATTATTATTAATATTATTTGTTATTATTATTATTATTATTATCATTATTATTATTATTACTATTGTTATTATTATTATTATTATTATTATTATTATTATTATTATCATTTATTATTATTATTATTATTATTATTATTATTATTATTAATCATTATTATTATTATTCTATATTTATCATTATTATAATTTTTCCGCATCCGACTTAGTTATGGACCAAAAGGTCTCCTGTCGGCATCCTCCTTTGTAATCATCTCGCTTAATAAATTGTAGATTTTATTCATTGTGTTATGGCGTGATTGTTATCTCATAACTTACACATTATTAGGAAAAGTTTTACAAAGTAAACTCTTTTATCTGTAAACTTACCAACTGAGTGACAAACTGGATATAGACTTTAGTAAAAAATATTGTGATATTATCGTATCTAAATATTATGAAAGAGAAGATTGATATTTTCCTTTTCATTGGGTTTGTGGCCGTTTGATATAAGCCGCATTGTATATCGAAATGGAGCGTCCAATTCACTGTCGCTCAGGGGGGTTATTTGGTGCATTTTGATGCAAATAACCCAAATTATTTTCCCAAATACCATTGATAATAGATACTGTAGAACCTCTCTCTGTTGATATCTAAAAAATTGTGATGATATTGTCCTTACAATTTACACATTGATGTAAATAAAATAGAGTGTAAAAAGGGCAATAAATAAACTTCTCGTTCTTTATGTATAACTTTATATATATGTTTATGTATATATATATATATATTGTGTGCGTGTTTGTATATATATGGTCTATATTTCTTAGTTCTCTTTGCTCTGGTATGTCTGAATCGCTTTGAATTGTTGAAATACAGTATTTTCTTTGTTAAGAAATATGGATAACAATTGTCGAAAATACATTTTCCTTGCAATACAGTTCTCGTAACGCAGTTGCTTCACAATGTTGCCATTATCAGGTGAGGGAAAATATTAATTTTCACAACTTGAGACTCAACGTCATTCGTGACATCTGTGGTGTCACGTCCTTTGACCAGAAGGGTCTGGCTTTAGCAAGACCAAAGTCCTCAGGAAAGGACAAAATATTGGATAGGCCAATCGAGTTAGTCCTTCGGTAGGGTTGATGCCCTTCAACAAAACAAAATCATGCGAAGAAAGGAAAGATAAGGGCAGACTTGAAGTCAGAAATGGTATTGGTTAATCATCCTTTTATTTATTCAACTCATTTCAACTTCTCTGAATGAAATGATTAAGAGCAAAACTAAATATTTGTCACGCCAGCTAGAAAGCGAGAAATCGTGACTCCTTCGCTAACGGGACCTCCGTGGCGTTACCATGGTAACACTTGATACAAATGACGTCATATCTAATTTATCGTTGTACACTTAGCTCGACATAGTGGTGCGCTACTATTTCACTTAAAATTTACGGTAGATGGTTTCATTCAATTGAGGACTGGGCTTAATTGGGGTCCTGACCGAAAACCTGTTTCAGGCCCAAGATTTTCTTTTCAGCCAAATAAAAATGTCAATTTGTCGCAACCAACACTATATAAAGTGGATGACAGTATTCAAACCAGTCCTAGCGGTGACGCAATCCACCAGTTTCTCTCTGCCCAAATATGGACGTCATTGTCTAGCTGAGGACGAGACCCTACGGGGTTAAAAGGTTTAAGACTATATTAACTGACTCCTTCGTTATATTGGTGCTCTACTGTCTTATGACTAAAGTAAGGTGGTTCTGTTTGCACGAAGTCAAGACCTTGCCCTGCAGAAGTTCACGGGAATTTCTGTATTGGGGAACAGGACATCCAAACATTTATTCCGTTGGTTTTCAGTAACAGGAGAAAATGTGTGCAAAGATACGCCTTTGACGCCTTTGTCGACCGGACACTAGACAATGGCTGGCACCACTTGAGCTCAGAAATATTGAGGGGAAGTGGGGAAAAAATAAGAAATGATAAAGGAAATAAAACGGCAGAGGAGACTGAGAGATAAAAGGTGGGAAGGGAAGAGGCAAAGACAAAGGAGATCGAGGACATGGTAGAGACAGGAAAAGGAAGGTAAACGGAAATAAAAGGGAATAAGAAGGAAAGGAAAGAGGGAGGTAAGAGTATGTCGGAGAGTATGGCAGAGATTGTACTGTGAGACGATAGAGAGGAAACAGTCCTCAAATGAAGACAAGACATGAAAGAGGATAAACAGAGTTGGAATAAGAGCAATAAAAGGAGTTTAATGGATTCAGTGTATTTGAAACCAGGGGAAAATTAGTAGAAAATATATGGAGGGGGCTTGTAAATAGACAGAGGAATGGGTCTAGAGGAAAACGAAGAGAGGGAGAGGCATTAAATTCTAAATTTCGAGAGTAGAGAGACGGATCGAGGGGGACAAGAGAGGTAAAAGAGAAAAAGAGTAAGGGGGTAGGTGTGGACAGGAGGAGGGAAAGAAGGAGGGAGCTTAGAAAATAATGAGGGAAGAGAGGGATGAGATGGAGGTAAGGAAGATAGGAATGATGTAATTACTGAATGTTCGTTGTCCTAGATTATTCTGTTTACTCTCTGTAAGAAGGGGTTTCAAGCGAAGGTACAGTTACCTTTAATTGCCATTCTTTGCTACAATGATATTCTTTAGAAATCTTGTTTTACTTCAATCCAGGGAATTCTATTCGGCTGACGGCAGAAATATGTTGTCAAAAAAGGTTGAGGCTACTGAACACATTCTTTTCGATGACGCTCTCTAGAAAGTTTATTCTAGAAAATATCATACGATTTAATTTAATTAGCGTTCGGATACCTCGATAAAGTGCTAAGAAATAAGAGGAAGAGGAATGAACGAAGTAATGATTAAGAGAGAACGAATAGAAAAGAGAAGAAAGCATTTGAACAGACTCCTTGGAGCAAACAGACTATAGGCCTCCTTTCTTGTTTCTTAACAATTTTCGCCATTTTGTTAGGGAAGACCTTGGCTGATTTCATTCCACCTCTCATGAGGAATCTGCCGATGTTTTCCGTGCTTAGGGAGATGGGAACCCATATATCTGCGGAATTTTTCTCCCTTGGCAGTTTCGTGATTATTTGTCCTTTTGTAAATTTCCCTAACCTTACCGTTACTACCCAAGCTCTCATTTGTCTTTCCTTCTCTCTCTCTCTCTCTCTCTCTCTCTCTCTCTCTCTCTCTCTCTCTCTCTCTCTCTCTCTCTCTCTCTCTCTCTCTCTCTCTCTCTCTCTCTCTCTCTCTCTCTCTCTCTGTATATATATATGTATGTATGCATGCTTGTATGTATGTATAAACAAACAAGTCACGTAATAGATGCAAGCATACAAGTACAAACGCACCCAAAGCCTCCTCAGCAGGAAGGATGTGCTCGTGTACATGCATACACATGAGATCTCATCGCAAGTCCCTGGAGACACTTGCGTCTCAGGGCTGTTCTCTCTTTCGTGTCCACCTTGATTGCTGTGTCTTTCAAGCCTCTGCAGTAAAACTCATGATTTTTGCATCTTCCCCCGTAACTGCATCTGCGTCGTCAGTTGCCCGTGGGAAAACCGTTACTATTTTATGTTCGTTATAAGTCTCGGTTGAATTTGCGTTTTCTGTGAATCCGGGTCGCGCGCGTATAATGCTCCCGTGTTAGTGTATTTTGCGTTTTGCCTTATGTTGACTGATTCTTGTCCTGGTGCCAACATTTGTGCAGGTGGAAATGAATTTATCATGTTCAGGTGAAGTGATTTACTAAGGTACGGTTGTGCTTGTTGGATAATCTTTGTCTCCTTCATCATATCCACAACAACAGACAATTGGTTGTGGATATAATGGTGATGAGAAATGTCGCGCTGATAGTGATGAATTTGGTTATATAAGAACATAAGAGACCATAAGGCCTACACTAGGCAGTTCCATGTCCATGGCGAATTGTTTAAGGAGTAACTCTGTTATAGAATTCTCAAGTATTAACTTCGTCACACTTGGGACTTGGTTGGATAAAAAAAAGTGTGTGTGTACACGCACAGATGTATTATGTTTAATTGTATTAGTAACACCATATATAATAAATTCTTCTCATCAAGTTTACCGTATTACCCCATTACCGTATGCATTAGCAGCACATTATATATATATATATATTCATATACATTATATATATATATATATACATTCATATACATACATATATATTATATATCGAGTATATATACATATACATATATACATATATATATATATGTATATATACATATATATATATATATATACATATACATATATGTATACATATATATTCATATACATTATATATATATATATATATATATATATTCATATACATTATATATATACATTCATATACATACATATATATTATATATCTATATCTATCTATCTATCTATATATATATATATATATATATATATTATATATATATCTATATATATATTTATATATATATATATATATATATATATATATATATATATACTAAATAAAACTTAAACCCACTCTCGGAGAAAGATAAACTGAGATATAAAGTAAACCGTATATTTCTACCACTAACTGTGGTCCTCTTCAGCAGTTACAATTATAGGGTACATAGACAAGGGGTTATATACAGAGGAGGAAGTAACATTTGGGATTTCAGTAAGCCTCAGGTCACTTGCCTTGAGTGAGGTCGGACGTTACGTCCTGTGGACATGAATTTGTCAACTGCCATACTAGTTATGGCATCAGGTGACCATTGACCTTTGGAAGTATCATAATTTGGATTTTTTTTATTAATGAGGACTCAATAATTTTTCTTTTGAAACTACATTGTGAATTGTATACTGTAGCTGCATTCTTCCAATCTATTCTATCATCTAAAAGGCTAGAATGGAGGAATACAGGTGAGTTTTCTTGGCTGTATTTTAAAGAATTTTCAGGTTCAAGTAGTAAATGTCCACCACAGAACATCCAATAAGGACAAATCCGGAGTATATAAGATACCATGTCTCGTTTGTGATAAAGTGTACTGGGGAGAAACGGGACGTGAACTACCCACTAGGATTAAAGAACATAAAAATTCTTTAAAATACGGCCAAGAAAACTCAGCTGTATTCCTACATTCTAGCCATATACATATATATACATGTACATATACACATATATATACATATACACATATATATACATATATATATACATATACACATGTACATATATATACATATACATATACACATATATATACATATACACATATATATACATATATATATACATATACACATGTACATATATATACATATACATATACACATGTACATATATATACATATACATATACACATGTACATATATATACATATACATATATACATACATATAAATATATATACACATATATACATACATATATTTACATATATACATATACATATATATACATATACATATATATTTACATACATATACATATATATTTACATATATATATACATATACATATATATATATACATATACATATATATATACCTATACATATATATACATATATACACATATATACATATACATATATATATACATATATATATACATATACATATATATACATATACATATATACATATACATATATATACACATATATATATAATATATATATATATATTACATATATATATTTATATATATATATATATATATACACATATATATACATATATATATACATATATATATATATACATATACACATATACATATATGTACATATATATACATATATATACATATACATATACATACATGGACATATATATACATTTATATATATACATATACATATATACATATACATATATGTGCATATATATATACATATATATATATATACATATACATATATGTACATATATACATATATATACATATATATATATATATATACATATTTATATTATATATATATATATATATATATATATATATATATATATATGTATATTATTGAGACATTCTGACAAGTTGAAATGGGTGGGAAGTGGAAAACTTGGAGTTTTAATCCAGATTTTATTCTTGATTAGTTTCGCTACAAGCTTTTTCATATTATATATATATATATATATATATATTATATATATATATATTATATATATATATTATACATATATAAAATCAAATCAAATATGCATTTGCATGAAGGGCACAGAACTGTATGTATTGAAACATATAAACAACAGTCATTTGCAGCTATCATACCATATGCATGCACACACATACTCACAAATTTGTGACCAAAAAATGATTATTTCTACCGACAGGTGATCTTATTCAGCTGAGGGGAAAACCCCTATCGAGGTCAAATATCACTTTGACTAAATATCTATTTAAATCCAAGCCTAATTTAAAATTTATCTATCTATATACAGTATTACTTTGATCATATTTTCTAGATATCTTTAAACCTCATATCAGTCTCTTACTCAGTATTTTCCAGGACTTTTCACAATGATGAGTTTAAATGCATTTCCATCGTTAGACGTGCAGCTGGACATGGGTCATTGAAATCAGTATTTGATCCAAGGGCTTTCTTTTATTTGAGCAATGGTTGCTCTTTCTTTTGGATCGGGCTTCAGGATATGTGAGACCAATTCTACTGCTTGGCTGCTACAGCCTGAAAGCCAAGATCTAGGGTTCTCCAAGAAGTTCCTGTATTTGGAGTCTTCTGGGCAAGCCAATGCCCAGTGAGCATTTCCAGTAAGAATGGCTCCTAAAGTGATTCCACAAGACCAGACGTCTGCGGGTTCCCCTCTGTACCTCCCGGAGGTCACCTCGGGAGCTCTGTACCTTGGGGTTCCGCAATTCCGGGTCAGGAACACCTTTTTGTCGTTCAGGATGAACCAAGCTGACAAACCGAAGTCAGCGATTTTCAGTACACGGTCTTCAGTGAGGAGCAAGTTGCCGGGTTTTATGTCCCTGTGTGCGATGCCCAAAGAATGGAGGTACTCAACACCTTCCAGGAGCTGGGCGAAGAAATACAGGGCCGTAAACTCGCCCAGGCCGTTAGGACCGATGTAATCAGCCAGGTCTCCCTTGGCTGCATACTCAAGGTAAATCTTCATATTTGATCCCATCACCTCGACAAACACCAGTTCGATGATGTTAGGATGCCTGAGGCTCTGGTGGATCAAGAATTCGTTTCGGTCCTTCTCAGTGCGTATTCGGACCGTTTTTCGGGCAGTCAGTCTTCCCGAAATTTGCTCTTTGACGAGCGTCACGAGGCCGAAGCTGCCTTGGCCCAGTTTACTAACTTCGATCCATCGCGTCGAAGAATGGCTCTGGTTGGAAACTCTAGCCTTCTTTCGCGCTGTCGATTCTTCTTCGGAAGAGGACACTTTTCTTTTATTACAAGATCTTGAGTGAACGCCAGTCGAGGATCTATTACCAGGAAGTGTCTTGAACAAGTCCTGAATGATCTGCTGGCACAGGTTCACTTTCCCTCTGTTCTTTTCAAGTTCGGTGTTATTGTCCTCGAACTTTATCCGTCTTACTTCGTCCTGGCTGCAGTCTCTCACGATGTTTTCAACTCCTGCCGCTTCAGAACACCTTCTCGAGCTCCCTCCTTCTCCTGCCGATGGCTCCTCACGTCTTCGGGAGCGTCGTCCTGATTCCATTACGCGTCTCGAGAGCAGCAATGCCACGGAGGGAAGAACGAATGACGTTGAAGTTCTTCGCTATGATTACCTAAACACCTAACTCAGATAAGACAAACACAACTGCCCCTAGTCATTATCAACAGTGACGTGCTTTTTATATATATATTTTTTTTGTGATTAAGACAAGAGAGAAAGGACGCATTTCCTAAAGACGTTTTGACCAACCAAGTCCTCCCTATGACTTGAATCTATTTCTGACCTGAATAAAATCATCTGATGTTAGCCAAAGCAATAACCTAGAAAATACTTGATCATAGCACAAGTGTTAGCGTTCTGATCTTGAACAATTATCTAAAAATTCACAATTAAAAATAAATAATTTAAATCCTTAAAAGAATGTTCTGTGACTACACAGACATGACAAAATTGAATAGACACGAAGAAAAATGCATTTCTGCTCTTATTTAATGCTTAATATTATTCAGATTTACCTAACATGTTATATTTACTTACATTTATGTTTCAAATTGTTAGTCAAAATGAAGGTGGACTTAGTCAACGCAAAATATCTGAAAATCTGTCAATACCCCTTTCTACTGTTAACAGAGTGATCGTACAATTCACCAATACATAGATATACATATATATATACATATATATACATATATATATACATATATATATACATATATATACATATATATATACATATATATACATATATACATATACATATTTCTAATTCAAGTAACGTAGGTGTCGTAACACACGAATGAAATAAAATAAAACTTAAACCCACACTCGGAGAAAGATAAGCTGAGATACAGAGTAAACTACAATTCACATTGTAGTTTCAAAAGAAAAATTATTGAGTCCTCACTAATAAAAAAAAGTTTCCAAATTATAATACTTCCAAAGGTCAATGGTCACCTGATGCCATAACTAGTATGGCAGTAGACAAGTTCATCTCTACAGGACGTAACGTCCGACCTCACTCGGGGCAAGTGACCTGAGGCTTACTGAGTTCCCCAATGTTACTTCCTCCTCTGTATATAACCCCTTGTCTATGTACCCTATAATTGTAACTGCTGAAGAGGACCACAATCAGTGATCGAAATATACGGTTTACTCTGTATCTCAGCTTATCTTTCTCCGAGAGTGGGTTTAAGTTTTATTTTAACATATATATATATATACATATACATATATATACATATATATACACATATATATACATATATACATATATATATACACATATATATACATATATACATATATATATTCACATATATATACATATATATATATATATATACACATATATATACATATATACATATATATATACACATATATACATATACATATACATACACATACATATACATATATATACTTATATATACATGTATATCCTTATATATACATATACATATATATACATATACATATATATACATATACATATATATATACATATATACATATATATATACATATACATATATATATATATATA
>NC_134797.1:58554138-58566638 GCF_046742065.1 Oratosquilla oratoria
CTGTGTATTCCTTGATAATGTCTTAAATAGACGAAAACGTTCGGACTAAGCTTTTTATTTCCCAGTGGTTTTTTCTGCATATTATTTTCACGTGTGCCTTGTGAATTACTAAAAATTATATATATTATATATATATATATATATATATATATAAAATTTATATACATACATATAAATTTTATATACATATATATAAAATTTATATATATATATATATATATTTTTATATATATATATATATATATATATATATATATATATATACTAAATAAAACTTAAACACACTCTCTGAGAAAGAGAAACTGAGATATAGAGTAAACCGTATTTTTCGACCACTAACTGTGGTCCTCTTCAGCAGTTACAATTATAGGGTACATAGGGCAAGGGGTTATATACAGAGGAGGAAGTACGTAACATTGGGGAACTCAGTAAGCCTCAGGTCACTTACCCTGAGTGAGGTCGGACGTTACGTATTGTGGAGATGAATTTGTCAAATGCCATACTATTTATGGCATCAGGTGACCATTGACCTTTGGAAGTATTATAATTTGGAAACTTTTTTATTAATGAGGACTCAATAATTTTTCTTTTGAAACTAAAATGTGAATTGTATACTGTAGCTACATTCTTCCAATCTATTCTGTGATCTAAAAGGCTAGAATAGAGAAATACAGCCGAGTTTTCTTGGCCGTATTTAAAAGAATTTGTATGTTCAATTAGTAAATGTCCACCACAGAACATCCAATAAGGACAAATCCGGAGTATATAAGATATCATGTCTCGATTGTGATAAAGTGTACTGGGGACTAACGGGACGTGATCTACCCACTAGGATAAAAGAACATAAAAATTATTTAAAATACGGCCAAGAAAACTCAGCTGTATTCCTCCATTCTAGCCATATGCATATATATATACATATACATATATATATATACATATATATACATATATATATATATACATTATATGTATATATATATATACATTATATGTATATATATATATATATATATATATTCATATACATATACATATACATATATATATATACATATATATACATATATATATATATACATTATATGTATATATATATTCATATACATATATATACATATACACACATATATATATATACTCATATACATATATATACATATATATATACATATATAAATACATATAAATACATAAATACATATATATATAAATACATATACATATATATAAATACATGTACATATACATACGTATACATATACGTATATATATATATACATATACACACACACATATATATATATACATATACATATATACATATATATACATATACATATACACATACATATATATACATATATGTATATATACATATGCACATACATATATATATGCATATATATACATATACATATATATACATATATACATATATATATACATATACATATACACATACATATATATATACATATATATATACATATATATATATACATATACATATATACATATACATATATACATATATATATATATATATGTGAAGTAAGGAAGCAGGTTTTCTTTGATGCATGTAGAATTAAATACGACAGCATTCTGACAATTGTTAAACTTTTTCTTAATGTTTTCTATTTGTCTTATCAACTTTTTTCCATTATTGCAGAAATTATGTCAATCCTGATGATGTCTCTTTGAAGACGAAAGCTCGAGAATATTAAATGGAAAACTTTGGAGAACTTGTATCAGCTCACCCTACAACTGGAAAAAAGTTGATAAGACAAATAGAAAACATTAAGAAAAAGTTTAACAATTGTTAGAATGCTGTCGTATTTAATTCTACATATATATATACATATATATATATATATATATATATATACATATATATACACATATATATATACATATACATATATATATATATATATGTATACATATATATTATATATACACATTATATATATATACATATATATATCATATATACATATACATATATATATATACATATATACATATACATATATATCCATAAATATATATATATATATATACATATACATATACATAAATACATACATATACATATATATATACATATACATATATATATACATATATATATGTACATATATATACATATACATATATACATATACATATATGTACATATATATACATATATATACATATATACATATACATATATGTACATATATATACATATATATATATATACATATATATACATATACATATATTGAGACATTCTGACAGGTTGATGTAAGCTTTGAAAAAGCATACCTGCGAAACTAGTCAGGAATAAACTCAAGACTAAGACTCCTGTGTTTCCTATTCCGCTTACATCATATATATATATATACATATATATATATATATATATATATATATATATATATATATATATACATATATTATTGAGACATTCTGACAAGTTGAAATGGGTGGGAAGTGGAAAACTTGGAGTTTTAATCCGAATTTTATTCTTGATTAGT
This sequence comes from Oratosquilla oratoria, assembly GCF_046742065.1. Taxonomy (NCBI): domain Eukaryota; kingdom Metazoa; phylum Arthropoda; class Malacostraca; order Stomatopoda; family Squillidae; genus Oratosquilla; species Oratosquilla oratoria. The sequence continues at coordinate 58,556,664 of NC_134797.1, forward strand.
TTCGCTACAAGCTTTTTCATATCATATATATCTATATATCTATATATATATATATATATATATATTATATATATATATATATATATATATATATATATATATATATATATAAACTGTGTTTCTCGCTTTATTGCAGATCGTAAGTTTGTTGATAACTTGAATGATATCAACAATAAAAGTTTGAAATTTTGCACACTGTGAGAGTACTCCTATAAAGGTAAGCCACCAAAATATTTTTCAAATCTATACGATATTTTCTAAGTTATAGTTATTTATGTATTTTGGAGTCATATTCTCTGTTTCTTGCTTTATTGCAGGTTTGTGAAAATGCCCAGAAATGTACGATTGACTGCTACTGAAAAGCAAAGGATTGTAGCAGGCCTTCCAGAAGGACTGACTCTTCTGGATTTAGCCAAGGAACTGGGAAGGGACAAGAGAACCTTGGCTTCTTTTGTGGAGAACCCCAGCACCACGCCAAGGAAAATAAGTGCACCAGAAGAAGCATTTCCCCTCGTGATATGCAAAAAATACGCAGGCAGGTCAATAGGGAACCCAATGGCACCAGCGCCTCCATTTTTGCAAAAGCTGGCGTTGATCCGATGTCCAGAAAGACCAGATGCAGTGTCTTGAATGAGATGGCTAGGAACGTGAAGCCCATTTCCAGACCTCCCTTGAACAGAGCTCACAAGGAAAAACGTATTGCGTGGACAGAAAAATACATGAAAACAAACTTCCAACAGGTCTTATTCACAGATGAAGCCAGAGCCACACTTGATGGTCCGGATGGATGGGCTAAAGTTTGGAGTCCTACTGGAGCTGCTATCCCACATCGGGTTCGTCGCCAACAAGGAGGTGGGGGAGTTATGTTTTGGGCGGGTATCATAGGAGATACATTGGTTGGACCTTTCCGAGTGCCAGAAGGTGTGAAGCTCACAAGCCAAGCATACATATCGTTTTTGGATGAGCATTAGTCCCCTTGGTTGTACGACCTGCCTTTACTTCGTCGACGTCAGCTAAATTTTATGCACGACAATGCTCCATCTCATGCAGCAAAGGCCACGACTACCTTCCTCGCATCTCTGGGCATCAAGGGAGAGACTCTTATGACTTGGCCGCCTTGTTCTCCTGACTTAAACCCGATTGAGCAGCTTTGGTCAATTTTGAAGAGGGAGGTTTATGAGGGAGGACAACAGTTTTCCTCAAAAGATGCCCTCTGGAATAAAATTGTTGCCATTGCTAGTACCATAAAACCTTTTCAAATCAAGAGATTGACTTCATCTGTTGACAGCAGACTGCTGAGGGTAATTTCAAGTAATGGGAGTTATGTTGATAAATGATTTGATTTTGTGGAATATATCTAGTGAATTCTTCCTTACATGTCATTAATTTTATTACTAATGATTTGATTTATTGTATTAAATAAACCTGTTAAGCTAAATTGGGATTTCAATACCTTTATATTGTATTTTTACAAACCTGCAATAAAGCGAGAAACAGTGAATATGACTCCAAAATACATAAATGCCTATAACTTAGAAAATATCGTATAGATTTGAAAAATATTTTGGTGGCATACCTTTTTAGGAGTATTCTCACAGTGTGCAAAATTTCAAACTTTTATTGTTGATATCATTCAAGTTATTAACAAAATTACGATCTGCAATAAAGCGAGAAACACAGTTTATATATATATATGCATGTATATATATATGCATATATATATATAAATATGCATATATATATGCATATATTATATATATATATATATTATATATATATATTATACATATGTAAAATCAAATTGAATATGCATTTGCATGAAGGGCACAGAAATGTATGTATTGAAAAATATAAACAACAGTCATTTGCAGCTATCATACCATATGCATGCACACACATACTCACAAATTTGTGACCAAAAAATGATTATTTCTACCGACGGGTGATCTTATTCAGCTGAGGGGAAAACCCCTATCGAGGTCAGATATCAATTAATGAATATCTTAATAACTTTGACTAAATATCTATTTAGATCAAAGCCTAATTTAAATTCCTTTAAAATTTATCTATCTATATATTACTTTGATTATATTTTCTAGATATCTTTAAACCTCATATCAGTCTCTTACTCAGTATTTACCAGGACTTTTCACAATGATGAGTTTAAATGCATTTCCATCGTTAGACGTGCAGCTGGACCTTTGTCATTGAAATCAGTATTTGATCCAAGGGCTTTCTTTTATTTGAGCAATGGTTGCTCTTTCTTTTGGATCGGGCTTCAGGATATGTGAGACCAATTCTACTGCTTGGCTGCTACAGCCTGAAAGCCAAGATCTAGGGTTCTCCAAGAAGTTCCTGTATTTGGAGTCTTCTGGGCAAGCCAATGCCCAGTGAGTACATCCAGTAAGAATGACTCCTAAAGTGATTCCACAAGACCAGACGTCTGTGGGTTCCCCTCTGTACCTCCCGGAGGTCACCTCGGGAGCTCTGTACCTTGGGGTTCCGCAATTCCGGGTCAGGAACACCTTTTTGTCGTTCAGGATGAACCAAGCTGACAAACCGAAGTCAGCGATTTTCAGTACACGGTCTTCAGTGAGGAGCAAGTTGCCGGGTTTTATGTCCCTGTGTGCGATGCCCAAAGAATGGAGGTACTCAACACCTTCCAGGAGCTGGGCGAAGAAATACAGGGCCGTAAACTCGCCCAGGCCGTTAGGACCGATGTAATCAGCCAGGTCTCCCTTGGCTGCATACTCAAGGTAAATCTTCATATTTGATCCCATCACCTCGACAAACACCAGTTCGATGATGTTAGGATGCCTGAGGCTCTGGTGGATCAAGAATTCGTTTCGGTCCTTCTCAGTCTTGATTCGGACCGTTTTTCGGGCGGTCAGTCTTCCCGAAATTTGCTCTTTCACGAGCGTCACGAGGCCGAAGCTGCCTTGGCCCAGTTCACTAACTTCGATCCAGCGCGTCGAAGAATGGCTCTGGTTGGAAACTCTAGCCTTCTTTCGCGCTGTCCATTCTTCTTCGGAAGAGGACACTTTTCTTTTATTCCAGGATCTTGAGTGAACGCCAGTCGAGGATCTATTAGCAGGAAGTGTCTTGAACAAGTCCTGAATGATCTGCTGGCACTGGTTCACTTTCCTTCTGTTCTTTTCAAGTTCGGTTTTATTGTCCTCGAACTTCATCCGTCTTACTTCGTCCTGGCTGCAGTCTCTCACGATGTCTTCAACTCCTGTCACTTCAGAACACCTTCTCGAGCTCCCTCCTTCTCCTGCCGATGGTTCCTCACGTCTTCGGGAGCGTCGTCCTGATTCCATTACGCGTCTCGAGAGCAGCAATGCCACGGAGGGAAGAACGAATGACGTTGAAGTTCTTCGCTATGATTACCTAAACACCTAACTTAGATAAGACAAACACAACTGCCCCTAGTCATTATCAACAGTGACGTGCTTTTTATATATATATATATATATATATATATGTATATTTTGTAATTAAGACAAGAGAGAAAGGACGCATTTCCTAAAGACGTTTTGACCAACCAAGTCCGCCATATGACTTGAATCTATTTCTGACCTGAATAAAATCATCTGATGTCAGCCAGAGCAATAACCTAGAAAATACTTGATCATAGCACAAGTGTTAGCGTTCTGATCTTGAACAATTATCTAAAAATTCACAATTAAAAATAAATAATTTAAATCCTTAAAAGAATGTTCTGTGACTACACAGACATGACAAAATTGAATAGACACGAAGAAAAATGCATTTCTGCTCTTATTTAATGCTTAATATTATTCAGATTTACCTAACATGTTATATTTACTTACATTTATGTTTCAAATTGTTAGTCAAAATGAAGGTGGACTTAGTCAACGCAAAATATCTGAAAATCTGTCAATACCCCTTTCTACTGTTAACAGAGTGATCGTACAATTCACCAATACATATAAATATGTATATACACATATGTATATATACATATATACATATACATATATATATACATAGATATATATATACATATATATATACATATATATACATATATACATATACATATTTTCAATTCAAGTAACGTAGGTGTCGTAACACACGAATAAAATAAAATAAAACTTAAACCCACTCTCGGAGAAAGATAAGCTGAGATACAGAGTAAACTACAATTCACATTGTACTTTCAAAAGAAAAATTATTGAGTCCTCACTAATAAAAAAGTTTCCAAATGATAATACTTCCAAAGGTCAATGGTCACCTGATGCCATAACTAGTATGGCAGTAGACAAGTTCATCTCTACAGGACGTAACGTCCGACCTCACTCGGGGCAAGTGACCTGAGGCTTACTGAGTTCCCCAATGTTACTTCTTCCTCTGTATATAACCCCTTGTCTATGTACCCTATAATTGTAACTGCTGAAGAGGACCACAGTCAGTGGTCGAAATATACAGTTTACTCTATCTCTCAGCTTATCTTTCTCCGAGAGTGGGTTTAAGTTTTATTTTAACATATACATATATACATATATATACATATATATATACACATATATATACATATATATATATACACATGTATATACATATATACATATATATACACATATATATACATATATACATATATATATACACATATATATACATATATACATATATACACACATACACATACATATACATATATACACATACACACACATACACATACATATACATATATATACTTATATATACATATATATACTTATATATACATATACATATATATACATATACATATATGTACATATACATATATATATATATATACATATATATATATACATATATATACATATATATACATATATATACATATATATGAATATATATATACATATATACATATACATATACATATCTACATATATATATATACATACAGTACATACATACATATCTACATATATAAATATATACATATATACATATATATACATATATAAATACATATACATACACATATACATATATATATACTTATATATACATAGATATACACTTATATATACATATACATATATATACATATACATATATATACATATACATATACACATACATATATATACATATATGTATATACATATACATATTCATATACCAGTAGAATTCGGTAGCTCATGCCCGTGTCTCTGGCAGTCTCCCTCCCTGATTTGTTTTGCATTTTAGTCCTACTCTTTTCTCTCGCCTCCCCCTAGTTTTGTTCCGTTTAAGTAAGCTAAGCAACTTCATAACATCATTCAAGGAACCGTCCAACTGTTTTCCTCGAGTTCTTCACCACACACGAAACTTTATTGTTCTCTTCTTTTGTTCTTTTCTTCCACTATTTTCTTTCCTTTGCGTCTTTACTCTCCTCTCACCTCTTTCCATTTTCTTCGTTTATTTTGTCCCTCTCTAAACAAACTCTCTATATTTCTATATATTTCGATTCTTCCTTTGCTTTCAGTTTTCTCTCTGCAGTCCATATTCTCTTTATAACTTTTCCTTCTGTACCCTTTCAAACCACGTCGCGCTTTACGACAGTCACCTTTTTCCTATCTCGTTCTTTACTTTCTGTAGGCTTTAAATCCGTTTAGACCCCATAATTCTTATATGTTTTTGACGTCCCTATATATATATTTTTTTTTTGTGTAATTCCTTCACTTTTGAAATGGCTCTTCACTCGTCCATAGCAACCTTCCCTTTCTTTGTCTTTCCGTATTCTTCCATTTACATTTTTGCGTGCTTCTTCACAATTTCTGGAAGTCATTTATTTTTCAAACCTTCGTATCATCACTCCTCCGGGCTCCGCCCCCCCCCCCTTGTGCCTACAATTTTTTTTTTTTCTTACATATTTCAAAGAGCGGAAAAAAGACGGAATAGATAGAAGAATAGAATGTTCGCATAGGGCTGCTATCAAAATAAAAGTAACAGCACACCGATTCGAAGTGGTGGTATGGGGGACTGAGATATAGATAAACTGAGATATAGAGTAAACCGTATATTTCGACCGTATATTTCGACCACTAACTGTGGTCCTCTTCAGCAGTTACAATTATAGGGTACATAGACAAGGGGTTATATACAGAGGAGGAAGTAACATTGGGGAACTCAGTAAGCCTCAGGTCACTTGCCCTGAGTGAGGTCGGACGTTACGTCCTGTGGAGATGAATTTGTCAACTGCCATACTAGTTATGGCATCAGGTGACCATTGACCTTTGGAAGTATTATAATTTGGAAACTTTTTTATTAATGAGGACTCAATAATTTTTCTTTTGAAACTACAATGTGAATTATATACTGTAGCTACATTCTTCCAATCTATTCTGTGACCTAAAAGGCTAGAATAGAGAAATACAGCCGAGTTTTCTTGGCCGTATTTTAAAGAATTTGTATGTTCAAGTAGTAAATGTCCACCACAGAACATCCAATAAGGACAAATCCGGAGTATATAAGATATCATGTCTCGATTGTGATAAAGTGTACTGGGGACAAACGGGACGTGATCTACCCACTAGGATAAAAGAACATAAAAATTCTTTAAAATACGGCCAAGAAAACTCAGCTGTATTCCTCCATTCTAGCCATATGCATATATATATATACATATACATATATATATATATATATATATACATTATATGTATATGTATATATATATATATATATATATATATATTCATATACATATACATATACATATATATATATATATACATATATATACACATATACATAAATATATATATATACATTACATGTATATATATATACATATATATATATATTCATATACATATATATACATATACATATATATATTCATATACATATATATACATATACATATATATACATATATAAATACATATACATATATAAATACATATACATATATATACATATACATATATAAATACATATACATATATATACATAGACAGATATATACATATACATACACATATATACATATACATATATGTATATACATATACATATATATATATATATATTATATATATACATATACACATACATATATGTACATATACATATATATATACATATACATATATATATATATATTATATATATACATACACACACACACACACAAATATATATATATATATATATATATATATACATATACACATACATATATATATATACATATACACATACATACTGTATATATATACATACATATATATACATATATACATAGACATAGATATATATATATACATATACATATATACATATACATATATACATATATATATACATACATATATATACATATACATATACATATACATATACATATATATATATACATATATATATATACATATACATATATATACATATACAGGTATATATACATATACTTATAGATATACATATATGCATATACATATGTATATGCATGTATATATATACATATCTATATATACATATACATATATACATATATATATATATATACATATACATATATATATACATATATATATATGCACATATATCTATATATATACATATATACATATATTTATACATATATATACATATACTTATAAATATATATATACATATATATATATACATATACATATATGTACATATATATACACATATACATATATGTACATATATATACATATACATATATGTACATATATATACATATATATACATATACATATATACATATACATATATGTACATATATATACATTATATATATATACATATATGTACATATACATTTATATACATATTATATATATATATACATATATGCACATATATATATAAATATATATATATATATATATATATATATATATATATATATATATATCTATATGTACATATTATTGAGACATTCTTCTCACCTTCTCACCATACACCAGGTAGGGCGATGCCCTGTCAGCGATGATGCCTCACGAAGTCCCTCCACAAGTCCCTATCAGCATACAGCTGCACACTCTCCATCTCTTCCATAGTTCTTCCTCTTGACTCTATGGCTTGTCTGATACCGTCTCTCCATCTCTTCCTGGGTCTTCCTGTTGGACGCTTTCCTTGTGGCTGCCACTGGTAGTATTTTAATGGGTACTGATGCTCATTCATCCTCATGACGTGGCCAAACCATCTTAATTGGCTTTTCTCTACATATTCTAATATTGGCTCTATTTCCAGCTCTCTTCTTATTTCTTCATTTCTTATTCTGTCACACCTTGTTACACCTTTTATTATTCGCAGTACTCTCATCTCTGCTGCTTGAATCTTACTTTTCAGCCTTTCTGTCAATGTCCATGTTTCTGACCCATATGTTAGAACTGGTCTTAAAATATTTTTGTAAATTGTTAACTTAACCTGCTTGGGTATAAGTTTTTCTCGCATCAATGGATATAGCGTTCTTAAATTATTTGTATGGCACTGTATTCTATTTAATATTTCTTTTTCCATTTGACACCTTTCATCTATCTTTACTCCTAGGTATTTAAATTCTTCAACTAATTTCAGTTTTTCGCCTCCCAACCATATTTCTATCTCTTCTTTTTGCCTTGCGACCATCATTACTTCTGTTTTATTTGTGTTTATTTTCATTTTCACTCTTTTCAATGCACTGTTCCAAGCAGTTAATGCATTTTGAAGTTCAATGGGGTTGTTTGAAACCAGTGCAATATCATCTGCGTATGCCAATGTAATAACTTCCTCTCCAGATCTCAAATTTTTCATACATTTGTCCATAAAAAGTACAAAAAGCAATGGGGATATAACCCCACCTTGTCTTACTCCAGAATTTACATCAAACCAGTTATCCTCGCGAGTTTGTGTTCTGACAGCGCTGGTACATTTACTATATAGACTTTTGATTGCTCTAACAAGTAATCTATCTACACCATATATAGGGTCTTCCAATGTATCCCAAATCATCTTCCTTGGTAGCCTGTCAAAGGCTTTTTCTAAGTCAACAAAAGCTATACACACTGGTTGATCCCATTCCCATCTCTTCTCCATCAGCATTTTCAAGGAGAAAATTGCATCTGTTGTACCTCTCTCAGGTCTAAATCCATACTGTCCCTCCTCTAATTTTTCTTCTACCGTCGCTCTTAACCTTCTTTCAAGTATTCTTTCATATATCTTCTCCACATGTGATAATAAGGATATTCCTCTCCAATTTTTGCATTCTGACTTGTCGCCTTTCTTTGGTACTTTACATATAATGGCTTTCCCCCAATCCTCTGGTACTCTACCTTCACACCAAGCTACATTGAAAATTCTCGTTAGCCACGTGACTGTGTTTTCATTTCCTTTTAGCAGCTCTACAGGTATGCCATCGCATCCAGGACTTTTTCCATTTTTCATTTTACTGATGGCAACTCTAGTTTCTTCGATAGATATTTCGTGGTAGTAGTTTAGTCTCAGGCTGGTGTTTTCACACTCATCGTCCAATTCCTGAGGATTCAATAATTCTGAGAAATATTCTCTCCACCTTTCATCTACTTCGTTCTCATCTGTTAGTAACACTCCGTCTTTATTCTTAATTGTATTTACTAATGTTTCTTCGCCCCTTTTATAACTCTTCGCCAAACTATATATGAGCTTCCTAGTTCCCAGCAGATCCTCTTCAAGCTCTTTTCCCAATTTCTTCCAAGAATCTCTCTTGGCTCTTGCTTTTACTGTCTCTGCTTCGTTTCTTGCTGTTTCGTATTCCAATCTATTTTCTGGGGTCCGTCTTCTCATCCATCTTCTAAAAGACTGACTCTTCTTTTTAACAACATCCCGGACTTCATCCGTCCACCATATAGTTTTCTTTTTTCTCCCACCACTTATTTTCTTGGTCTCCAGGACCTCTTTTGCTATTTTTGTAATTTTATCCTTTCATGCCTATCCATTCTTCTTCAATGTCTCTGGTTTCTTCCGGCTCGCTCA
>NC_134797.1:58579138-58581638 GCF_046742065.1 Oratosquilla oratoria
ATTATGTGAAATGTTTTCAGGACCGTGCGACGTGACGTCACGCTGGAATATGCTAGAGTACAACTAAAACATATGTTATACTGGCAAAAATTACGCTTGATATTTTTGCTCACAATAAATTAGGTTTCTATAACATTTTTCCATTAAAATAGCCAAATTAGTGTACTATGTGAAATGTTTTCACGACCGCGCGACATGACGTCACACGGGAATATGTAAAAATTATGCTAGACTGGCAAAAATAATGCCTAACCTTTTTTCTTCATGAATTAGGTTTTACAATATTTTTTCATTAAAATAACCCAATGTCATGGGTGAATTATGCCCATTTTAGTATAATTATGTGAAATGTTTTCAGGACCGTGCGATGTGACGTCACGCGGGAATATGCTAGAGAATACCTATTATTACTATGAAAAAGATATGAGATATATATGTTATATATATGGATATATATATATATATATATATATATATATATATAAATATGTATATATATATATATATGTGTGTGTGTGTGTGTGTGTGTATATAATATATATATATATGTATATATATATATATATATGTATATATATATATATGTATGTATATATATATATATATATATATATATATATATGTATATATATATATATTTGTGCAGGAGTTCCTTGAGACATGCAATTTATTTTAAAGGTTATGCAAGGGTAAAAAGGTTGAGAAAGGCTGCATTAGACGGATACTCCATACAAATAAATCCCCTAAAGAGCAGTGATTCTTAACCTTTTTTCAGTGCCCGTACGCCTTGGTTATCTAAAAAAACATTCTCGTGCCCCCATCTAATATGAATACAACGCAAACATATGAAAAGGATTAGTAATACAAACCTTGTTGATAAATTATTAGACATATTCAATTGCTGAACAAAGATACACTTTTATTTCAAATTAAAAATGTCAATTAGTAGAATACAATGAATGTACGTTATGCTTTTTCACTATAAATATACAGTACCACTGCACTGGTTTTCATGTCTGGCTCCCCCACGATTAAGGTTTCCTACCCCTTTTGGGGTACAGGTGACCCACTTTAGAACCATTGCTATGGAGGGTCCGTAGCTGAGTTGGAGTTAGGATGTTTTGAAGGCCTACAGAACACTTAATTCTACCAACAGTTGAGATATGAAATTTCCAGTTGAGTTTACCAATGAAGGTCCAAGAATGTTTACAGTGTCAGGGGAATGAAAAGTTGTGTTCTGCCAAAGAAAACGGAAGAGCTCTGTGGAACATTGTGTCGCGTTGACAGATAGAGAAATTGAGTCTTAATGGCGTTGAAGGACACTACGTTTTCTGTTACCTGATCAAGTGTGATGTAAAGGCCAGGAGTTCTGTATCGGTCCTTCTAGAAGTATGTTGCTTAGATTGAGAAGAATATTTGAAAAATGACGTAAGAATATGTAGAATAGTGACATCAGTTGAAGAGTTTATAGGGAAAGATGAGCGGTCAAGAAGGCCATAAGCTTATAGGTTGGATAAAAATCGGGTTCCAGAATTTATAGACATGAACGGTGTAAGAGGCTGGTAGAAAAGAAGGTAGAAATTGGGGTAGGAGACGGGTGTTACATTTTATTGGTTAGGTGCTTATGAAACATGTTTGTATAAGATAATGTAGCGAACAAGCGAGTGAGTTGCCTAAGTTCGCTTTCCGCTTTGTGTAGGTAGTAAAAATCTTATTTGTAAACGATGGCTGGGAGGGCTCGAATGAATTGCTGACAAGGTATTCTTTGTAACTAAGTGAAATACGCAGAGATTTGAAATTATTTAAGTAAACAATGTAGTCATATAGACTTGTAACAACGAATCTGATTGGCTAAAGGATGGAGGAAGAGAAAATTCTATTGGTTCACGTTTGTAAGACCACGTCCTTTGGGGAGGATCTTAGACATAAAGCTAAAGATCATTGGACTAAAGAAATCACTACGTCACTGCAAAACTCACGTAGGATCTTGCATAAGGGGAATTCTTTTGGAGTACGCTATAGAAGAATTAACTCAAGAAAGATACAAAAGGAAAAAAGTTTATTTAATTCTCTTGGACAGAATATTATAACTAAATGGAACTTGATAAAGTTGGATGATTGAAGGCAACAGGGCCTACCAACTAAAATATGCGAGTTGCTATATCCATAAATAAGGACCACAAGGGCGACAGGAGTCAACAAGACCAACAGTGGGAAGAGAGAAAATGGTAGGAAGCAAAGACAGTGATAACAAGAGAAAACAAGGAGAAAGTGAAGAAAGCGACGAAAAGGGGAAAGGAGGGGGAAAAATGTGACTCTTGAAAACAGTACAGATAGAAATGCCTGCCGGGCTGAAAATTATTAATGAAGGAACAAAAGGAGGAATAGATAATGTATGATTGTCGCTAAAATATCATGCATGTATCATTCTATCAAAGCTTTTGATATGTTTACCAGAGCAGCATAGGTCTCGCCAAAATTCCCCAAAGATTGTCGAGTC
>NC_134797.1:58584138-58594138 GCF_046742065.1 Oratosquilla oratoria
GGCGCGCGCGTGCTTTAGTTTGTGTGTGTGTGCGTGCGTGCATTTATGTTTATTATAACTGATAATGGTAAGATGAATTTTAACGAAATATGGCCAAGCAATTGTTAACTAAAGAAATCCCGTTTTCCTTTATCTTGCAGCAAAGTTACCTCACTGTGGGTAATACATACGATTAAATACCAGTCGAAACTACGGTGTGTCACATAACACGTAGGAGTGTTGATCATAAATCACAAAACTGCGATGCGAAAGTTAATAACAACTAGCTCTCTGTCTGGCAATCGAACACGGGACTTTGAAATGTAAGTTCGAATTCCAGAAACGAGCGAAGTTGTTATTAACAGAAGAGGGTCTTAATCAATCAGGGCACAACAGTGACCGTATCCAGCAACTTTAGCACAGTTTGTCAGGATATATCTTGCATTTCACTTCATTAAACCATGTGACTTTCTTCCCCGGTTACACATGCAAAGGCTTACAAAGGCGGAGCATGCCGACAGGAGACCCTTTGGTCCATAACTGGGTCGGATGCGAAAAAAATGTGTAATAATGGTAAATAGATACATAAAATAAAATTATAATAATATTAATTATAATAGATAAGATAAATGCATAGGTATAGTTGAATAATAAACAAACAGGTAAATAGTAAATAATAATGAATTGACAGATACATAATGATAAATGAAAATCAAGCAAATAGACAGACAAATAATAACAAACAAATAAACAAATAAAATGATTATTTGGTTTACGTCACAAACTCCTCCTACCTATAGGGAGGCTAGGACGGTGCCCCTTACAGAGGACAATGTAACGTGGAATTTGATCAACCATGCCTTTGGTCCAGATTCGTCGGTGGCAGGGTTCGAACCGCCATCTCCTAGACCTTCGCATTATGTAACGACGTCCTAAACCGCTCGGCTAGCAAACATCCCGGCTCCACATTCACGAAAAAATTAATGTTCTTCCTTTACCTTTTTTAAAGTCTCTCTATCCATTCAGGATGATTACATCATTTCTGGATAGTGTGGTCCATTTTGTGCACTTAGCAGGGCGAACTTTTCGTCCAGGACAAGTGTCATAATTTATGTCACCATGATAAATGCATTAATCTAGTTTTCACCCCGGTTATATATTTTGTTGGAAACACAAAGCTCTTGATTAAAGGAAGTACAAATTCTTAAATGAATCAAACAGTCAGGCCTTTATTTGAAAGATATATATATATATATATATATATATATATATATATATATATATATATATATATAATATACGTATATTACCTCACTCCCATGCAGCAATCATCGGGACGGTTTTGTCAAGTTGGCGAGGGCAGCAAGCGGCCTAAATATCCACGAGGCAAAACGAAGGCAAGATGGCAACAGCATTGACCGGGGTGGAACGGGGTGAGCTGTGCGATTATATAAGTTGTCTTTGTCCTACTTGTGCATACTCTGAAGAAGTCCTAGTTGGACGAAATGTCAGAAATAAACCTTCAACGGATTCTTGGCGTTTAAACTCACCACCCTACCACTCATTCTGTCTTCACACCTCAATATATATATGCATACATATATATACATATAATTATATATGTATATATTTATATATATGTGTGTATATATATATGTATATATATATATATATTATATATATATATGTATATATGTATATGTATGTATATATATATGTATATATATGTATATATGTATGTATATATATATGTATATATATATATATATATATGTATATATATATAATTACAAAGGATTACAAAGGCGGAGCATGCCGACAGGAGACCTTTTGATCCATATCTAGGTCGGATGCACAAAAGAAAAAAATAATAATAATAATAATAATAATTAATATTATATTAATAATAAATTAAAACTATAATAATGTAAAAATAACAAATAAAATACATAAATGAATACATAGGTATAGTTGAATAACAAACAAACAGGTAAATAGTAAATGATTATAAATTGACATATAACTAATAATAAATGAAAATCAGACAGACAAATGATAACAAAACAAAAACAAATAATATAACATAAATTATAATCATTACAGCATCTTACTTAGGTATTTATCTAAATGATTCTTAAAGCTTCGAACTGAACTACATTGCACTACCTGTGCAGGAAGTTTATTCCATTCATTAACTACACGGTTGGCAAAGTTGTTTCTACCTACTTCCAAATTGAATCTATTTCCGGACAGTTTGAGACCATTGTTTCTTGTCGGATTCTCATTCAGTGTGAAAATTTGGTCACTTTTGATGTTGTCAATTCCCTTTAAAATCTTAAAGACCTGTATCAAGTCACCTCTGAGTCTACGCTTTTTTAGGGAAAACAGATTCATGTGCTTAAGTCGATTTTCGTATGATTTATTTTTGATATTTGGAATCAGTTTTGTGGCTCGCCGTTGTACTTTTTCCAGTCTGTCAATGTCTTTAATGAGATTCGGTGACCATACGGAAACAGCATATTCCAAATGTGGACGAACTAACGATTTATATAGCTTGTTAATGAGTGATGGACTTTTGAAATCAAAAGATCGCGCAATCAATCCCAGAATCTTATTTGCTTTCTCAGAGGCTGAAATACACTGCTTGGATGATTTGAGGTCGTTACTGATAATTACGCCGAGATCTTTTTCGCTATCCACTTTTGTTAACGAATTTCCAAATAGTAATCGTACTTACTGTTATTTTTACCTATGTGCATTACCTTGCATTTACTTGTGTTAAATTTCATTAGCCACTTTTCAGACCATTGCTGTAATTGATCTAAATCTTCTTGAATATCTAATTGGTTTGAGTGATCATTTGCCACTCCGCACAGTTTTGTATCATCAGCAAATTTGGAAACAGTAGATTTTAGTCCATGGTCTATATCATTTATATATACTATGAATAGAAGTGGCCCAAGAACGGAACCCTGAGGAACTCCACTTGCAACACTTTTCCATCCAGAAGTTTTTCCATTTAAAACAACTCTCTGTTTTCGACCTTTCAACCAATTACTAGTCCAACCTAATAGGCTACCACTTATTCCATGCAAAGCTAATTTAGTAAGTAGTCTTTCGTGTGGGACGGTATCAAAAGCTTTTGCAAAGTCTAGATATATTAAATCTATATTGTTTCTTTTGTCATAATTCGAGATAACTGTGTTGTAGAATTCGAGTAAGTTAGTCACGCAAGAACGTTTCCGTCTGAAACCATGCTGGCTATCATTTATCAAACGGTTACTTTCTAAATGATATTCGATATCATCTCTGATGATAGTTTCCATTATTTTTACTACGATCGAAGTCAAACTTATAGGCCTATAGTTATTTGGTTTCTTTTTGTCACCTTTTTTGAATATGGGAGTAACGTTAGCTAGCTTCCATTCTCTTGGGACATCTCCGGATATGATGGATTTCTTGAAAATAATTTCTAATGGAACAACAATCTCATTTTTCATTTCCTTTAAGATTCTTGGATGCCAACCGTCAGGCCCTGGTGTTTTATTAACTTTGAGTTTGTCTATACACCTTTTAATTTTTTCTTTTGTTATATTTACCGTAGTGAGTAAGTTTACCCCAGACTTTTCACAGGTTTCAGTTTGGAATTCACTTTGAGGTGTTTCGTTTATGAATACCGAGCTAAAATAATTGTTTAAGATATTACACATTCCTTCATTTGAATATTCAAGTTGACCGTCAGCAGTTGACCGTCAGCAGTTGACCGTCAGCAGTTGAATATATATTATATATATATATATATATATATATATATATATATATATATATATATATATATACATAACAAAAAAGGCATCTAAGAGTTCAGGAACCATTTTACTGACAATAAACAGTCATCCAAAAACTTAACTCGATGGCCTCGATTTTGAAAATTCTTTACTTTGAATATATATATAATATATATATATATATACATATATATATATATATATATATATATATATATAATATATTATATATTCAGCTTCTCTTGGCCAATAGCCTACTCCTTTTAGCAGTTTGACCCTTTAAGGTCTCCCTACTATTTTCAGAGCACCAATGATATTTGAAGAATGTGTAGGCATTCCCGAAATTGCGAATTTGAAAATCACCTTAACACAAAGGATAACATAAATGCGCTTATGCATACATGCTTGATATATACATACATACGTAGATACATACACACATACATACATGCAGGTATACATACGTACATATATGCATACATACGTGCATACCATATATACATGCATACAGACATATATACACATGCATACGTACATGCATACATACGTACACACATATACATATATGCATACTCGTACATACATATACTGTATGCATACATACATGCATACATACATAAATATATATATACATATGCATGCATGCATACACACACATACATATATGCATACATACATGTATACACATATACATATGCATATATACATACATAGATACATACATACACACATATGCATACATACATGCATACATATTTATATGCATATATATATACCTATATGCATACATACATACATGCTTACATACATACATTTCACAAATATCTAAACACTAAATGCGTGGAACCAAGAATGGAAAATAAATTTCAATACCAAAGGGGAAAAATGCTCAGCACGACTATCCGTAGACTGTTACATTATATTACAAAGGTAATATGATGCGTGTGTGTGTGTGTGTGTGTGTGTGTGTGTGTGTGTGTGTGTGTGTGTGTGTGTGTGTGTGTGTGTGTGTGTGTGTGTGTGTGTGTGTGTGCACGGTATTGATGTGTTTTCGCTTGACCTGGATAGTGTCTTTTATTCCGGAATTATTAATCAAACCTAGTTCCTGGAATGTGCTTTTTTTTTCTTACAATGTTATACAAATTACAGGAAATTTATTCAAAGCTTGCATCCACGTATCAAATTCCGTTTTTTCTTTTTTTTCCGAACATACTTACAATATTGAATTACCTTGATGCGTAGATATCAATCTTTTGTCTGAAAATGTTTCCAAAGACCAGCATTCCTCGTGAAAGCAAGGGGGATTTATTTCATTTTTATCTTCCGTTGACCAAATATTTTTATTTCAACCAAGTTTTATGAAAAAGTACAAGACACTCTTCTTTTTTTTTATATAATATTGTAAATTCTCATTTCATCTTTCTATTACTCATACTTCAATCTCTTCACAAAATCTTCCTCAGAATTGGCTCTAGTATTTTGACGACGCTAAAATTAAATTTAGTTTTAAGGCAACTTTATTACAGTGAGATCCCTTTCCATTCTCACTTGAAACTGAAGTTTGTCTCAATTTAAGAGTAGTGATGTCGTTCAGGGCTTACACTATTTAACTGTAGAAGTGAATGGCTTCTTACCCTCTCTCAAGAGGTCGAAGACGCCCCGACCATTTTGGTTCTCGAAAGAATCGATGTGGTTGCTCCAAGTAATAGTTAACTGACAACTGAAACAGAGGCGGGGATTGAGGACTGGGAGTGGCTTGGGGTTCGTGTAGCATACATCATCTTTGCTTGGAAAGAAAACAGGATTTCATAGGCTTGTTGACAGGCTGAGTTGGGTTCAGTCGTAATACATAAGAAGTGTTTGTTATTTTAGTTGGTAGTCTCAACTCCTTCTGGAGTACGAAAGAAAGAAAGAAAAAAAATATATATATGTGTATATCCTCCGGACTCGAACCAGGACCTTGCGTGGCGCTAGGCCGAAGCTCTACCGACTAAGCTATAGGGACCCTAAAATTCTCGAGCCCTGGGGCGACTGTGGGAATTATTTGATTGACATATGCCGTCTGTGGCGATTATATATATATATATATATATATATATATATGTATATATATATATATATATATATATATATATATATATATATTATATAAATGTATATATATATATATATATATATATATATGTATATATATATATATATAGTTTTGTACTATGTACTACAACCTAAGGCAAACTTCATCATTTCCCAACTACCCATCCATATGTGTGATTATATTGTTCCAGTCAAACGCTTTCCTTCGACGGAGGGAGACTGTATATCCTTATGAGCTTTCACACGACTACAAGAGCCAGAACGCAAAGCTGTGATGTACAAGGAACAACAAACGACACTCGCTCTCGAGACACAAATGTCAATATGGTCTTTGTCTGAGTATGAAGTAGGTAGATGGGTGGGGCGGATTTAGGTGAAGTGAGATTGTAGTTACGAGGGGATGGGTTAGAGTAGAGTTTTTTTTTTTTTTAGCCTTTTTCATCGTATGACCCCGTGAGTCTCTTCAGGTTATTACCGTAACCCCCCCTATCATAAATTTTGAAACGATGAACCCTGTGAAAAAGCAAAATAAAACACTGGTTGTGGTTGATATGTTTAATGTAGTAGGCCACCGCGCCTGTGACCAGTGTTGCACTCACTAAACTGGTCAAAGCCCGTGTCTAATTCAAACATATGGAAACATTATCCTCCCGAATCCTTTGTGACCCCCTAAGAAACCCCAAACGACCCCCTAGGGGGTCACGACCTCCAGGTTAAGAACAACTGGAATAGATTGATCGAAAAAAAAGTGTACTGAGGAAGCAAATGAAGCTATAGTATCGAGTTGGAGATGTCCAAAGTATAAACTACAGTCTGTTCAATTAAATTAGTAAAGATTTTTTTTTTAGCCAATAAACATACCAGGAATTTGAGTCAGTCTTGGAGAAGTGCACACATTAAGAAAAAGAAAAATGCAAACAGTTTGTTAATGCTGGTGAAAAATTTCCGACAGGTAAATTTGGACGAAGGAAAAGGTCATAAAGCTTTGATTGATCCTCCGTTTTCTAGGAAGGCGCGCCTCTTATAAGCTCAGGGGAAAATGGGAAATCGCTTTAAGTGAGGAAAGAGCATTTGGGCCTCTTCTGGCAGCTTACTTCTTCCCCTTTTCTCCAGTTTCACACTTTCGACCTATTCACTCACTCGCTAACCTAACTTAGTATGTGGTTGTCTACATGGCGGGAACTTACCCTCAGTCTTGAACACCAAGACATGACCCCATGAGAGAAATTCGCTCGTGACAGCGACATTAATCTGATCATTTTTATGACAGTTGCATGTAGGATTCGAGCCCACTGCTTTCGCCCACCCGTAAGATTGGAGTGGGTAAAGGCTCTGTGAAGGTAATCTTACGGGTGGCCGAAAGCAGTGGGTTCGAATCCTACATGCGACTGTCATAAGAAAATATCTAATGACCCTATGTTGCATGCTCGAGGCCCTACGATAATACGTTTCGGCAGAAGGCGTAGTCGACCGTGGCCATTTCCAACCTGTTTACAATGCCAACTCTTTAACTGAATGAAATTTCTCGAAATCATCACCGTAGCAAAGATGGTGTCTTCCTCCCTCATTTTGCGGTGACACTCCTTAACCTATTCAACTCCGATGACAAGATGTCTTGTCATTTGGTCAAATAAAACAAAAAATCATAAAACACCAAAATGTTTGATCAAACACCAGAAAAATATGACGTCAACCCTCGCTTCGCTGCGAGCGAAGCGAGGACTGACGTCATATTTTTCTGGTGTTTGATCAAACATTTTGGTGTTTTATGATTTTTTGTTTTATTTGACCAAATGACAAGACATCTTGTCATCGGAGTTCAATGGGTTAAGCTAAATAAGAATACCTCAATGACCTTGAGAACGAATGGGGGGGAATAAAGCCGGTCAAGTAGGAGTGTGAATCTTCAAATGATCCAGAGAACGAGACTGCTTGTAAACCTGATGACAATATCCATTACAGACTCATCAAGTGACTCGGAACCAGGAGGAGACCCATACAGCAGTTCCCAGAATAGGGATTGGGTCATATGACGCTGCGGGAATTGTGAGGTCAAGCGTGAAACTGCACATCTGTCGTGTTAGGTCACTGTGCAAGGTGTCAAATGACCTAGCTCTAAAGTGACAAGCACTCATTGATCAAATACTCAGCTTCGTTTAATTATGTCTTTGTTGTGCAGGTGGGAGCGAGGTATAAAGGCGGTATGAGACATTCCGTGTTTAGTGACCTTTAAATGTGATGCTGAATGATCCGGATGAATTCTAAGATATTGCTGGGCTGTTGCGAACATTAGCTATCAAGAAAACCGTCGAGGTCATCCAAATATTGTGGTAAAATGACAATTGTATTGGAATGTTGAGCCAACATTAGGGTTTAAAGGGACAGCTATTCTTTCTCCCCGTAGGGTATGAGAAGAAAAGGCATATATATATATATATATGTATATATATATATATATATATACGTATATATATATATATATATATATATATGTGTGTGTGTGTGTGTGTGTGTGTGTGTGTGTGTGTGTGTGTGTGTGTGTGTGTGTGTGTGTGTGTGTGTGTGTGTGTGTGTGTATTTACCTAGTTGTATTTTACGGGAAGGGGAGTTATGCTCGTGGTGACCCGTTTTTATATCTCGCAAGATCAAGTTTGTTCTTAAATTCTTGTATTGTGTGTGTGTGTGTGTGTGTGTGTGTGTGTGTGTGTGTGTGTGTGTGTGTGTGTGTGTGTTTGTATGTGTGTGCGTGTGTATATATATGAAGAGAGTGATAAGTGATAATGAGAGAGAAAGGAACAGACAGACAGATGAGATGGGAGATACTTTTTTGAATATCTTTCCATCGCAAAGATGTGAGCTAGAAAAGAGGTGAATAGGTGAGTGGCTTTGGACGCCATATTATCTTCCTTTTTTCTTTTTTTTTAATAAATGAATAAGTTTAATGACTTCATATATAAAATGGTTGGATTCGGCTTCTGTCCCGCATTAGTAGTACTGGAAGAGATTAAAAAAAGATCTAATTATTAAGGGACACGTCGTTTCATTTAAGTGATATTAGCACATACATATACCAAAGGCTTTTTCCCCCTTACATAACATAAGAACATAAGAATGAAGGAGACTGCAAGAGACCATAACGCCTACACTAGGCAGCTCCGTATCCATCACCACCTGTCATCCCCATCCATAAAGTTGTCTATTCGTTTCTTAAAACATTTGATAGCTTCAGGGATTACTACACGGTTAATAAGTATTCCATTCGTCGACCACCCTATTAGTAAATCAATTCTTGCCTATTTCCTTCTTAAATCTAAATTTGTCCAGTTTAAATCCATTACTGCGAGTCCTGCCCTGTTGTTTTAATATGATGACCTTGTTTGCATCACCCTTGTTAAAGCCTTTGATCCATTTGAGCACCTCTATTAGATCACCCCGCACTCTGCGTCTTTCCAGAGAGTGTAAGTTAAGGTGCCTAAGCCTCTCCTCGTAAGGCAAATTTCTTAGTCCATGTATCATTTTGGTCATTCTTCTCTGTACTGATTCTAGTGAATAGATGTCCATTCTGTAGGACGGAGACCAAAACTGTACCGCATACTCAAGTATGGGTCTAACTATCGCTAGAGTTTAATAATTACCTCTGCACTTCTATTCGTTACCGTCCTAGCAATGAAACCTAATGCTCTGTTAGCTTTATTCCTGGCGCTAATGCACTGTTTCCTGGTTTTAAGGTCCGGACTCACTAGAACTCCCAAGTCTCTCTCGCACTCAGTTTTCTCTAAAAGCGTGTTAACTAAGCTGTATCTATTTTCAGGGTTATGTAGGGAGGTAACCAAAAAATAAAGACATAAAGACAACCCCTAACCATTCCATCCCCTACATACTCCACTACCCTCCACCCTCTTCCCTCCCTCATATCTTGACACCTCCTGGATGACGGGTCATCTCTGCATCTTTTCCACTACCCTGGGTCAGTGATATTAGTGGTATTGGTATAAAATTTCTTTTGATTGTAATAAGACATGACATATTTAAGGAATCGTTGGAAAAGATAATGTCAAGTTGATATGTGTAGAAATAGGTCTTGGAATTATTGAAAATATCACGTTCCTGCCCTCAGTCAGAAAGAACATGGATCTGAA
>NC_134797.1:58599138-58601638 GCF_046742065.1 Oratosquilla oratoria
AGAAGCTTCATACAAAAAATAAGGATGTTTTAAGAATTTCGTGGACTTGAAGAAGGGCGAATGACAAGATTGATAGAAAAGTGTTGTGAAGAGTACTGTACAGTTATAGGAAATAGGGGATGCTTGTTGAAAGCAGTAATTTTTTTTCTACTTGATCAATAGGGTATATGTAAGGGTAAGGACTGGATGGAGTAAATTATTTTACGTAACCGTGGGGCCACGTCAAGTGTGTGTGATGTCGCCGTCTTTGCCATGCGTACATATGGATAGGATGTTATAAGAGGTAAATTGGTGACATATTTTGAAAGAATGTCACATGAGGAACTTTAGAGTTAATGTAGGAAAAAACAAATGTGATGGTATTTACAAGTGTCATGAATAGGTCATGTTTCATGTGAGCGTAAAATATGAAAGCATAGAGGAAGTGGAAATCTTTAAGTATTTCGAGTTGCATGTGGCAGTGAATGGAGTAAATGTGGAGCTGAGTCTAAATATAGCTCGTGTTTGGCTGGAATAAAATTTATCTTGAAAAATTGGTACCTGGGGATGAGTTTGTGTACAGGAGTGACTGTATCTATGACAATGCATGAAGTAGAGACTTGGAATTTAAGGAAGACAGAAAGGGAAAGTCTGAACATGTTTGAGAAATGTGGTCGGTGTTACAAAATTAGATCAAGTAAGAGTTGTCGAGGAGGGATAGTAAAGGCTAAAGAAGAGACTTGTCAGATGAGGATAGAGTTTTGAAATGGTTTGGGAATATAGAAACGGTGAAGGAAAATCTAGCAAAACTGGGTGTGGAAAGTGGATACGGATAGAGAGATCTTAAAAGGAGGACTAAAAATGAAATGGATGAATAATGTACAGAGGCCTGGGCTGCAAGGGAAAAACTGGAACAAAGTAAAGTTGAAAATATAGTGGAAGGTACAGGAAGATTGCAAGTTGATGACACGATAATGCAGCCCGATGGAATGTTTTGATGTTAAAAAAAAAAAGACAGACCGACCGACCGACCAGGAAACCAACAAATGTAAACAAAAGAACGAAGAGAGAGAGTCAAACAGACACGCATATGGAAAAAGACAAATAAACAAGCAAATAGACACACTATTAGGCAGAAACAAAGAGACAGACAAGCAAACATGTAGGCAAGGAAACAGATAAACAAACAAATTGACTGACAGACGAATAAACAAACGGACGAACCGTCAAACAGGTAAGGAAGCATAGGTTTTTGCTCCTACATATATATATATATATATATATATATATATATGTATATATATATATCTATATAAAGATGTGTGTGTATATATTATATATATATATATATATGTATGTATATATATATATATATATATATGTATATATATATATATTATATAATATAATATATATGTATTTATTATTTCTAAGGATAATACTGATACCAATTTCATTCCCTCAGTCCTGTTCAAACGAGAATCGTAATCATTACAACCGCCAATCAGCGCCCGTGTTCATATCGTTATCATCATCATCATCATCACTAATATCGTCCCTCCCGGGAAAATGTGACTGCTTTAATGGCGGCGATTAAATTCGTTTCCGCCGTAAATAGGAATTATTGTTGGCAAATGTCGGCTGTTTGATAACGGGCACATTTCTGCCCGGCAATTTTTTCCTCCCCCCGCGTTCGTTCCGATTAGCTATCGCCACGGAACGGAGCGGATGTTGGGCGGCGATGGAATAGTGCAGCAACGCACATTAGCACCAAATCATTCCAGGGATAATAAGAAGACTTTGGCTCGGTGAGAGAACAGGAATACAAACCGTCTATGTTTGGTAGTAAGCACACCAATTGTAACAAGAAAGGACGAACAAGTCTAGGTTAGAATGTTAGCATACAGTACGGAAAAATTAAACATGGGAGTATTAAAAAAAAAAAAAAAAACAGCTTCTGGAGAATAGTAGGTCGATCGATTGCACCGACTATCAGGAAATCAGGAAACACTTGTGATGTTACACATCAAAGCGAAACAGAATGACCAAAGGATTCGACGAACGAAAGAACAATAGCCAACCTTTTTCCGTTTGTCTTTTTCATTTGCATTAGAGGAGATCGCGAAGACTATCGAAGCAGCCCGAGACCTGGTTAGGAATAGACCATGAGTCGCATTGCATATAGTTCCGAGAAATTAATCTCCAGATATGTGAATCTGATGGCTGGACCACTGAATATTCTAGACCAGCGTTCCTCAGCAGGCAAATGGAGAGGAAAAGAAGGAAAGGGAAGGAAGAGGAGGAGAGAGGACAAGGCAAACGTCAGAAGAGATTGGAAAGAGATAGAATGTTTTCTCGGGACTACCAGTTCACTCTGATGTGTACGTCTCATATTTTTTGTCCTGTGTCATACCAGGTCATTCTAATCAAGATCGGGTTTGGGCTAAAATGGGATCTCAATTAATGAAGACCCTAGACCAGCATTTCTGAACCAGGGTTCCCCGGAACCTTAAGGTTCCGC
>NC_134797.1:58606638-58609138 GCF_046742065.1 Oratosquilla oratoria
AGGAAAGATTTTCCTGAAGAGGGCTACAGTTGGTAGCCGAAATACAGAATCTTCTTTCATTCGAAGTTTATTTTCTTCTTCGACTGTGGGTTCCTTGTATGTTAAGGAGGAACTCTATTACCCACACGTTAATAAAGTTTTCAGTTCTACCAAATTCCTAAGTGGTAATAGGCGAAACGTCTCTTCATGTGTGTCCGCGGTATCTATCTTCAATTTTAGTTGTCGCTTTTTAGTCCTGATATATCACGACCATTTCCCATTGATCTATTCAATTGGCTATGGCAGTGTATTTTTTTTTAGGACCTTTTATACTAGTACGAGGATCCCATCACAAATTTTAGTTGATGTGTCACATTTACACTCGTCCCATATTTCAGTCATTCTTTCGCTCCCTGCAACAGCACTTACCATATCTGTCTCAACTAGATTGCTGCTTTTACCGCTCTTGTCGAAAAAAAGAAAGAAAAAAATCCGCGCATCCCTTTGGCCGTCTGCCTGTGACACTCAATCATTAATTCGGTTCCCAGTGTGCAGTTCTACATCACGTGGCTTACCGAACTTTATGCCTGTGATGTCACATCGCTCTCGTCGTCGCTTGATATGAGGGAGATGTAATGGGCGAGGTGGGGCGGGATGATGCTGTCGGGGACGAACCAAACCTCGCCTCACCCTCCAACTCCCACTCCTGTGCCTGATGAACTGTTTCCTTATATATGGGTGTGAACAAACGAGTTGATCAACATTGTTCACATGTATCGGCGTTTATTTATTTATTTATTTATTTATTGTTGTTGTAGATCATTAGAGGCGTGCAGGCTTGGATGCAGATGTAAATTAACTATTGAAATTTGCCATTTACAGTAAAAGTGTATTTATTCGAAGAGATTATTTTACCATTTGTAAGCTCTAATACAGTGGTTCCTAACCCTTTCTGGCTTGAGGCAGGACCCTTGCCAAGCCTTTCAGAAGTCCCCGGCACCCTTATTAGAAAATCTAAATTCTAGTTTGTCAGTATTTTGTTGATTCAACATCAGTGTAACAAAATTTTGTCCCTGGATAATATGAAAACACTCATCTTTACACTGATGCTGCTTTGATGAACAAAAATGGATGACAATACAAAAATGTATTTTGTGACAGTAATTTTTGCCCTGAATTTTGGCGACGCCCTCGGTTGATCTCGCGGCACCCTTTGGCGCCGCGGCACACCGGTTGAGAATCACTGTTGCGGATCATTAGAGGCGTGTGGGCATAAGTTTTGGATACAAATGTAAATTGATTAATAGAATTTGCCATTTAAAATAAAAGTATATCTATTCTTTGTCGCCAGATACCATAGGTGTAAACTTGGCGGCTTCGAAGAGATTATTTTTCCATTTGTAAGCTCTAGTATATAGTTACACTTGTGTCAGCGCTCACTTTGTATTGAGCGCTGCAACAATTGTTTGTTTTAAGATAAGGTTAGATAACTTTATGGGTAGGGAATGATAGGTGGTAAAGGACATGGAACTGCCTAGTGGAGGCCTTATTGTCTCTTTTATTCTCCCCTCATTGTTATGTTCTTATTTATTTGCTCTGTGTCGTCTAGTATAACAATACATCAGGTATGTTTGTCCTGAAGACAACGATATTTCTTCTCTGGACTGAATAAATTATATTTAGTGAGTTAAGGCACGCTTAAGCCTAAGGTCAAACTCAGACACAGGCGACGCAGGTGAGGCGACACAGGAAACGCAGCGCAGATCAAAGGCAGATTTCCTGTTTTAAAGTACAGTTTGACCTTTTCTTTCATTCGAAATGCTTCTAGAAGTGCTACTTTAGCATTTCAAGTGAATCAAGTTTCAGTGAAGAAGCCACTTTTCTCAAAGGATTACAAAGGAGAACAGGAGACCTTTTGGTCCGTAGCTAGGTCGGATACGAAAAAATTATAATAATGATAAATAAACAAATAGATAAAGAAATAAATAGATTAAATTATAATAGTATGAATAATAAATAAGATAGATGAATATGTAAAGTTGAATAATAAACAAACAAGTAAATAGTAGATAATAAATTGACATAAATAATAATAATAAATGATAAGCAAATAATAAACAAACACACAAATGATAACAACCGCCTATGTGGTAAGTAATATTTCGTCTTATGGAACCATTAGAATAACAATATTGTCTCACTTGCCCAGAGTCTATACAAATAACTTATGGTTTGACTATTTTGAACAATGGCTGCTGTAAAACGACTTGTGATGTGTCGTATTCTGTGTTGTCTGTATACATGTTTATTAGTAAGTTTATTTGGCATTGCATCAATGTACATGAAGTGCAGATAATGAAACGAACATATAGTTCGAAATAACAATTACAATTGCCGAGGATAACACAAAAAAGCATGTAAGCTTATTTCCATTGTGGCTGAAAATAGACATGCGTAATACTTTACTGAAATCACTTTACCTATACACTTCTCCCCGCCCCTCAAAAAAAGGCGCATTCAC
>NC_134797.1:58611638-58629138 GCF_046742065.1 Oratosquilla oratoria
GGGCTGAAATGATTTCAGTATGGCTGCACTGGGAGCCAGCACTCGAGTTCTCGTAGGCAAAGAGTCGTAACTGTGTGTTACAGCATTGCCCATAGATCGGGCAGATATGAGCTCTGACCTCTCATCTGGGAGGGCAATAGCTGTCGATCACGAGTCCGACACGTGATCTAAGACCATGGTTAATCGCGTAGGCTACACAAACACAAAAACGAGCGCGTGGGTGCTCTTACACAGAGAAAGAGAAAGAAATAGGGAGAGAGAGTGAGAGAGAGAGAGAGGAGGAGGAGGAGGGAGACAGTCAGAAAGAGAGAGAACGATGCAGAGAGAAAAGGAGATATTATATATTCAATTTTGTTTGAGAATGTTAATTTTAACTTCCCTATGTTATATCTAATTTAATTTAATTTTTTTTTACTGCGCTTCTCCTAATGTACGTCCTTGTGTGAGTGTGAAACGTGGGTGTTCGTGCATTTATGATAATAAGTTGGTTGATGATCAAAGGACTTCCACAATTGATTTAACATAATGATTCAGCTCCTGTGCCCGCCGTGGGTGACATTCGTCCTTGTGTCTGTATGCTTTCTGTCCAGGAGAGAGGCTCTCAGAGTCTCTGTACGCGTAGAGTCTGCAGAGGAACAGACAAGAGGCGTCCAGGATTAGACAGAAACAAAGACGAGTAATGATGTGGCCGAAAGAAAACGGAGAAGGTATCAGGTATCAGATTAGGTCTATTTGTGTGTTGCGGACTGGAGAGAGACTAATTACGGAAAGAGGACCATATGTAAGTTAGGTGAGAAGAGAACAGGGGTGGTAGGGTTGGGAGATGGGGAAAGGAAGATGGAAAGAACACAAAGAGAATATAAAAGTTGCCTGAAACTCAAATTGGATACGCCCCGGAGGCGGTGAAGTTCTAAGTAAACCGTGGACGTTCAATTTCCAGCTGCAGCAGTGTCACAAAAATTGTTTCCAGGAGAAGCAACAAAAACCAACAAGGGGCAACAGCAATGAAATGATAGCAACAAAAACAATAACAGCAACGAGGACTGCTGCTGCTACTTCTACTATTTCTACTACTATTACTGTTACTTCTATTACTACTACTGGTGCTGCTACTACTACTACTGCTACAGCTTCTACTACTACCACTACTATAACTGATATTACTACCACTTTTACTATCACTACGATTACTATACTAACAAAGACTATTAAAGAACAATAACTTCAACAATAAAAACGATAGTGATTGGACCTACAACGATAACGAAATACAAAAATATCAATAACTTTGATAAAGAGAACAACAACAACAAATAAAATAATAACGAGGATGACAAACGTGTCAAACTACTGTGATAGTTGATGGTAGAAATGGATGCAAACGTGAGGCCTTTCTGTCCAAAGTAAAGCTGAATGCAGAGGGATATGTAGATGACAAGATGAACAAGTGAACTCACAAACAAGTCCATGAATAAATAGATGATTGAACAAACGAGTAAATGAGTGAATGAACCGGTCAATCAGTTTATTACTCAATTATTATTCATTCATCAATTAATCAATCAGTCAACCAGTTATTCAGTCAATTATCACTTAACCAACCATTCAGCTTATAAAAAATCAATCCATTGATCAATTATTCAATCAATTATTCACTCGATCAACAAATAGGTCGATTAATCAATCGATTAAATGATCAACCAATCTACCAAGAGATCAAGTAATCAGTCGAAGAATCTGTCATGTATGTATGTATGTATGTATGTGTGTATGTATGCGTGTATATAAATATTTTTCTTTCGTATTATGAGTCAGTATGTATGTATATGTGCATGTATGTGTGCGTGTATATAAATATTTTTCTTTCGTACTCTGAAGATATCTTAATAGAGGAAACGTTTAGTATTCCTATTTTCTGATTTCCCTGTGGTTTCTGCAAAATTCTTTAGTCACGCCTTCATTGTGATTACTGTTGCAATATATATATATATAAATATATATATATATATATATATATA
This sequence comes from Oratosquilla oratoria, assembly GCF_046742065.1. Lineage (NCBI taxonomy): Eukaryota > Metazoa > Arthropoda > Malacostraca > Stomatopoda > Squillidae > Oratosquilla > Oratosquilla oratoria. Next base: position 58,613,657 of record NC_134797.1, read on the forward strand.
TATATATATATATATATATAAGTACAAATAAATAACCAAACAAGAAAAAAGACAATAACATCCCAAAATATTGACTGCATGGGACTATATCAGTAGTTATCAGTTGGGTTTCCATGCATCTGTCGTTTAGATGAACCACTTGTTATTCATCTACTGCAGTTTCTCTTGTGGCTTCATACCTGTAGAATTGCAGTGAACTTGGTAGCATGACTATAAAAGAATGTAAACCTCCCTATTCACCACCACCTCACCATCACACTCCCACAATGTGGGAAGTGAAAAACCCCTGGTAAGGCAAAGCTCCGTCAATAGTAGTGGGCCGCTTTTTATTTCATCTATTATTTTTATTTATTTATTTATCATTTATTCATTTTAGGGACGTTTTTGGGTTGCCTCCCCGCCTATCCAGGGCTCTCGGGAACCAACGCGATATGGCGCGCATTGGGGTCCAGGAATCAAACTCACGACCACTTGCTCATGTGTTCGACAGGGTATCCACTGGACTACTGGGCGGCCCTACAACTTCGTTAGTGATACCAAAATGCAAAGCCTACCAAGTGACATGGAGACCAAAGTAAATAGTTAAGAAGAAAGACGATAGGAAAAAAAGAGCAAAAGAATTAATCAATTAAAGAGAGAGAGAGAGAGAGAGAGGAAGAAAAAATGGAATGACCTGGAATATGTAATGTGCTATAGAATAAACTATTGTGTAGTTGTTCTAATACACACACACACACACAAACACACACACACACACACACACACACACACACACACACACACACATATATATATATATATATATATATATATATATATATATATATATATTATATATATATATGCAGGTAATTTTTTTTTCTTCAAATATTTCTATAGTCATCATTGACAACATCCTCAACATCGCCACTACAGTCACCAGTGCCATTACTGTCGCGGTCGCCACCTGTGTCCGGATGTTGGTTTTCTCGCTTTCGCTATGCGTGGCGACCGCCTCCTCCTGTCTGCCGCTGTTGTGGCCTCGTGTCTGTCCCACCCACCGCGTGAGTGAGTGTATTGATGTTCGTGGACCCATAGCCGCCCGTCCGCCCACACGACCGCCCGCCAGAGTTCCGGCCACACCGCCCGGGGGCCATATTTCACAACGCCCGCGCACGCCCTTTCCTCCCTCCTCCTCCTCCTCCTCCTCTTCCTCATTCTTTCTTCCCCCAACCATATTCCTCCATCGGCTACACAGAGGCCACATTATTTTTTTTTTATTCCTATTTTCTTTCCAAATAACCTTTACCTCTTCTCACCTCCTCGCCATTCTTCTTTCTTGCCATCTTCTCCACGTCCCCTTTTGCTCACTTACCCTTCTCAGGTTCCTTGGTCCATTCTTCCCCCAAATTCACGGGTCCTAGGGAACTGCCGTGTCGGTTAGCAGGAGTGACGTAAGCTGAACCTCATATCAACCCCAGAGTTCAATTTTTTTTCCAGTCGTAGGTTCGAGTATATAGTTGCGATATAGAAACAAATAGAGCCATTTTATCTTATTATCTTTTTAACGCCATGAGAAATATGTGGTGTGGCGCATAGTTAATAAAGAAAGTGTTTTCCCAGTGAAAACATGTATCAAAAATGAAGCATTTATTGATTTTATATATATATATATATATATATATATATATATATGTATATATATATATATATATATATATATATATATATGTATATATATGTATGTGTATATACATATATGTATATGTATATATATATATGTATATGTATATACATATATGTATATATATATATGTATATGTATATATATATATATATATATTTCTACACATGTATATATATATATATATATATATATCTATATATATATATATAAATCGTGTCTGATTGCGCCTCGTGACGTACAAAGTGCTCGCAACGTGTCAAACATCTCGAGTCTGCTCACAAGCAAGCAAGCACGAGATAAATAGTGGGCAGAAAGACACCAGCTTGACGATAGAATTTATTCACCTGACCCAGATCTGACTTGCCCGGATTGTGAAAGGATATGTGGGTCAAGAATTGGGCTCCACAGTCGCCTCCGCTTGCACCAGCTGCATCACCACCCAACTTCAACCAAACCGTCTCACCTCACCGGAGCACTGGCGTTGTCGATCACTGACGAACTACCCTAAGCAACCAAGCATCTATGTCTACATATCTATCTATCCATTTGTCTATCAATCTGTTAATCATGATATTTCTCATCTGAAAATTTTTCTTCTCTTTTTTTTTTCTCCCTCCCTCCCCCTCCAAGTGCCCATCCTTTCCTCCCTCTCTGGTTCCTCCTCCGTGTATATTCTAATTACGCCAGTGAGTCCCCGGCTGGTCCCCCTCACAGACAAGTTCGTCCCTTCCCGTGTCCAGGCGCTCATTAATTACGCTCACTCATCCGCTGCCCATCCGTCAGCCTGTCGGTCTGTCACTGAAGTCCTCTTGTACGTATGTCTGCCTTTCTGTGTTCTCTAAAAGCAAAACCACCCCTTAAGCCAACCATATCTTCCACTTGATTTGTGATTGAGTGATGTCGACATGGTTGTTCAACGTGGAGTAGTAAGAGGAACGAACGCGAGAGGGCTTGGCAGAGGTTCGAGCTGGTTATTGAGAGAGAGAGAGAAGGAATTTTGGAGGGGTCCCAGTTGTTTATGAATAAGACTGCTCTTGTGACTGATTCTGTTGCAGTTGGTGTCTGTGATCAAAAAGGTGTGTGAGAGGAGAAAGTCGAAAGTGAACATTGACAAACGTAAGGTGATAATATGTCCGAGGGGTGATAATGGTGGTGGGTTGAAGGTAAGCTTGAAGGGTGAGAGGCTGGAGGACCTGGAGAGTTTTAATTACTTGAGGTCACATGTAACAGTGAACACAGGAGTGGAGACTATTTATAGTGCAAAGGAAGCAGTTGTCTAGGGAGAAGGAATAGTGTTATGATGAATAGGTGTAAGTGAATAAACAGAAAAAGAATATTGTATGAGAGGTGATTGTTCCCACGCCATTATATGGTGATGATGATATGGTTTAATGTCACAAACTCCCCCTATCGGGGGATTTAATGAACTATACCCTTGGTTCAGCTTCACCAGTGGCAGGGTTCGAACCGCCATCCCCTCGACCTTTGCCGCAAGTAACGACGCCCTAACTCTCTCGGCCAGTGAGATTCGACTATATGAAAACACAGATTCTGAGGAAACCAGAAGGGAAGAACCGAAAAGTGTTTGAGATGAAACGTTTGAGAGGTATGGTACTTGAAACGAGAGATAGCGTGAAAACTGTGGAGTTGAGACAGAGAGCTTGAGGTAAATGAGAGTGCTGAGATGGTTTGGGCACATAGAAAGAACGAATAAAGAAAGATGGCAGAAAGTGCGGAAAACAGAAGTGGATGGAGTGAAAGCGAGAGGAAGACCGAGAATGAGATGGACGGGCGGGGTAAATGAGATATCGAATGCTGTAGTGATTCATAGCACGGAATAGAGAATTTTCCCTTTATTCAAAGAAATATCTGAAAGAGATAACATCCGGCTGGAATCAATGGTAATATGACGTAAGGGAATATATAAATCATTCATACAAAAGACTATTTTTCAAGCCACTTTCGATCTGGAAATTCTAAACTAAGACGAAATGAAGCGTAGTGTCCACTAGAACTAAAAGATACGTCATGTCGATCTGCATATTCAGATAATGATCTTTTCCGAGGGACTTCTCTTTTGCTCTCAGTTTTCATTCTGCGCCACTAATTGGAAACAGCCCGGTAAATAGGCGTAAGATAGAATAAAGATTAGGATGTGAAGGAGATAAAGTAGGAGTAGGGAGGATTAAAAGAAGACGAGGCGGGGAACGACGATGAGCAGGAAGAAGCTGGGGGAGGGGAGAAGGTAGAGGAGGGAGACGAGGAGGTGAAGGAGGAGGAAGAGGAGAAATCGAAAGAAGGGGAAAAGGAGGAGGAGAAGGAAAAAGAAGAGGAGGAAGACAAAGAAGAGGAAAAGAAAAAGGAGGAGGAGAAGGAAAAGAATAGGAGGAATCGAAAGAGGAAATGAAAAAAGAGGAGAAGGAAAAAAGAACAGGGGGAATCGAAAGAAGAAGAAAAGTAAAAGGAGGAGAAGGAAAAAGAAGAGGAATCGAAAGAAAAGGAAAAGGAAAGGAGTAGGAGGAGAAGGAAAAAGAAGAGGAAATGATGCTAGAGGAGAAAGAAGAGGAAAAGAAAGACATAGGAGGAGAATGCGTATGAAGAATAAGTGGAACGTCGAATGCGTGCGGATAATAATGAATGACATGCGGTGAGTCGGACTTAGCGTGAGGAGGATTGGATTTTTCTGAAAAAAAGGACGAAAGCGAAATTTTGTTTCTCGCGGAGGCGATGGCGGTGTTTGGGGATCGACTTCGTAGAAAACTTGAAACCAACAGCTCCTACCGTCGTCTCGGTCGAAATCGAAAATGAAGAGAGTCTCTGACAAGAGAAGAACACGAAGAATTCTTCGATGCACAATTTTGGAAGGATGCTTTGGGCAACGTCTATATAATTAACGTAACTTATACAGGGAGAGTTCCTTTCATGACGTCACGGTAAAAAAGAGGAGAAGGCGAGGAAGGGGCAAGTTATCCAAGGGGCAAGACACATGTAATTTTAGTGAGAACCCCCCCCCCCCCCATTTTTTCCGTTAGGAAGCCCTCGAAGATGTACTATGGCTTCGAACTCGACTTCCCGTCTGGAAGAACAGGAGGAACAAAATAAAAAATTGAAGTGAAAAGTTTATGTTCTTTCCTGTTGCCTGCTAGCCATAGATTAATATAAGCTGTGTTTGAATACCAACACTTCGATTGTATCACCGATAATAACGGAAATTACTGGTGCCAACGCTGGATTTTTCGTAATGGCGCAGTTGTAGTGGTAACGTTGGAAATGCCTGAATGAAGTTATACGAGAGGTGATGATTGAGAATGGTTTGATAAAGTTATGTTAAGAGAGGCGGCAAAGATAGATACATTAATCACAATGAACCCACAAAGGAAGCTTAGAAGAAAGTATAACTTCTATATTTCAGCTAATAACTACAGCCCTTTTCAGGTACTTTCCTGAAGAGGGCTATAGCTATAGTATCCTTTTATCCCGACCGTGGGTTCTATGTGATTATTATTCACAAATGTGCCACTACATTTTGTCCAAGTGATAGAGACATTAATAGAGGCTTGGTCAAGGTCCTCAATATTTTCATCTAAACCTGACAACAAATTCGAGAATATTCTTACTCTAAACAGGACGTAGACGTAACCCAAATTTGCTGGAAACAACTGCATTTGTATCTCCCTAAAACGACTTCGTGGAGTGATTGCCTTTTTTTGTATCTTGCAATTTCCCTTTTGGGCTCAGTGAATGGCAACTTCGGGAGTAATGACCAGACCCCTTTTCCTCAAATACTTGACCCGTCTCTCCTAAATCAGTTCAACACAGTGACACCTGCTGTCGATTTGTGTCTTGGTCGAGACTAGACGAGGGAAAACCTAGACACCTTTCCCTCAAATACTTGACCTGTCTCCCCTTAACTAGTTCAACACAGTGACACCTGCTGTCGATTTGTGTCTTGGCCGAGACTAGACAAGGGGAAAACCTGTGTCCTAATTGGTCGACTTTCCTCCACTTCTTGGATCTTCCCTTCAACCTGACTAGAATCGTCCGTTCTTGGTCTTGACCACTTAGTTCCTTTGTCATTTCAGATCTTTTGAATTCCCTGCAGCCTCTTTCTCCCCTTCAACGTTTCCTTCTGTCCCTCTTCTTCCTTTTTCCTCCTCTAACCCCTCTCCTATTATTTCTCATAATTCTCCGCCTTCTGCTCCTACCTACGCGCATCTTTCTTCTCATAATCGCCATTATTATTATATCTCCCCCAACCCTCCAACCCCACCCCACACACGCACTTTTCATCCTTTCCCTTATTATCTATCTCTACTTCCTCACGGCCTAATTCCTCTTCCTCTTGATACTTGTTGATACCTTCTCGGTTATAATTACTGAAATTCCTCCTCCTACTCCTCCCCCTCCTCCAGAGACTCGTTCTTCTCCTCCTCCTTCTCCATAGACTCGTTCATATCCTCCTCCTCCTCCTCCTCCTCCTCCTCCATAGACTCGTTCTTATCCTCCTCCTCCTCCATAGACTCGTTCTTATCCTTCTACTCCTCCTCCTCCTCCTCCTCCTCCTCTTAATCCTCCTACTCTTTTTTTTTTCAATATCTTCATTCTCATACTCCCCTGGGCCGCCCCGATAGTCCAGTGTATACCATGTCGAACTCGTGAGCAGGTGGTCACGTGTTCGACTCTCGTGACCCGCTGCATGCTTTTTGCGTTGGTTTCCGATAGCTCTGCCCAGGCGGGGAGGCGACCCAAACATCGGCCAAAAAAATTGCAACTGACAGGGCTCGCCCTACAAGGGGTTTCTCACTTCCCACATCGTGAGAGTGGTGTGGTGATTTCTTTTTTTCTTCCCATCCTTATCCTAGTTCTCTCCTCTTCCTTATCCTCCTCCTCCTCAACTTTACCCTCCTTCGCACTCCTCCACTCTTCATTCTTCCTTTTCCCTTCACCTGCCACTCTTCTTCCTCCTCCTCCTCCTCCTCTTCCTCCTCTTCCTCCTCCTCCTACTTCTCTTCCTCTCCTTTTCCACCTTTTCCTCCCCCTCCTCCATTTTACACTCCACCTTCTCCCTCCTCCCGTTTCCCCTTTCTTCCTCTTCCTCCTCCTCCCCCTCCCCTATTCTCCTTTCTTTTCTTTTTTCCTTTCTTCCTCCTCCTCCACCATCTTACACTTCACCATCTCCCTCCTCCCGTTTCCCCTTTCTTCCTCTTCCTCCTCCTCCCCCTCCCTTATTCCCCTTTCTTTTCTTTGTTCCTTTCTTCCTCCTCCTCCTCATTTCTTTCCCCCTTTTTTCCTCCTCCTCCTCTTCCTCCTTCATCATTTTCCTCCTCCCTCCTCGCTTCTTCCTCCTTCTCTTGCTCCAGCTCCTCCTCCTCCTCCTTGACTTTCTCTTTGTCTTCCTTCCCCTCTTCCTCCTCCACATTATCTTCTACCTCTTCTTCCTCCTCCTCCTCCTCCTTCACATTTTCTTCTTTCAACTCCTATTCCTCCTATTATTACTCTTACTCATTCCTCCTCTTCTCCTCTTCCTCCTCCACATTATCTTCGACCTCTTCCTCCTGCTCCTCCTCCTCCTTTACATTTTCTTCTTCCAACTCCTATTCCTCCCATTATTACTCTTACTCATTCCTCCTCTCCTCCTCCTCCTCCTCCTCCTCCTCCTCTTTTGTCTCTTTCTGATTCTTATCATCCTCACCCATCTCCACATTGTTCTTCCACCTTTCCCCCCTTCATTCCGCTCCTCCCTTCTCCTTCTACATGAATTAATTTTCTTCTTGCTGCTGTTCCTCCTCCTCCTCCTCCTTCTCTCTCCTCTTTATCTTTCCTCTCTCCTTTGTTCATCCCTCCTCTTCTTTCTCCTCCTTTTCTCTTTTCTTTTCTTTCCTCTTCATCCTTCCTCTCTCCTTTTTCTACCCCTCCTCTTCCCTCTAAGTCTCCAGTTCTTCCTCCTCCTTTTCATCTTCCTCCTCCTCCTCCTCTCTTCTCCCTTCTTCATCTTTCCTCTGTCCTTTTTTTACCCCTCTTCTTTCTCCCCCTCCTCTCTTCTCTCTTGTTCATCATTCCACTCTCCTTTTTCTACCCTTTTCCCTTTCCTCTAATTCTCCAGTTCCTCCTCCACCTCCTCTTCTTCTCTTCTCTCTTTTTCATCCTTCCTCTTTCCTTTGTTTAGCCCTCCTCTTCTTTCTCCTCCTCTCTTCTATCCTCTTCATCATTCCTCTCTCCTTTGTTTTTCCCTCTCCTTCCCTCAAATTCTCCAGTTCCTCCTCTTCCTCCTCTCTTCTCTCTTCTTCATCCTTCCTCTCTCCTTTGTTTACCCCTCTTCTTCCCTCTAATTCTCCTCCTCCTCCTCCTCCTCTCCTCTTCATCCTTCCTCTCTCCTTTGTTTACTCCTTCTCTTCTTTCTCCTCCTCTCTTCTCTCCTCTTCATCCTTCTTCTCTCATTTGTTTACCCTTCCTCTTCCCTCTAATTCTCCAGTTCTTCCTCTTCCTCCTCCTCCTCTCTTCTCTCTTCTTCATCCTTCCTCTCCCTCTAATTCTCACCCCCCTCCTCTCTTCTCTCCTCTTCATCCTTCCCCATCCTTTGTTTACCCCTCCTCTTCCCTCTAATCCTCCAGTTCTTTCTCTTCCTCCTCTCTTCTCTCTTCTTCATCCTTCCTCTCTCCTTTCTTTACCCCTCCTCTTCCTCTTCTCTCCTCTTTATCTTTCCTCTCTCCTTTGTTTACCACTCCTCTTCCCTCTAATCCTCCTCTTCCTCCTCTTCCTCTTCCTCCTCCTCTTTCTTCGCCCAGCCTAGTATCTTAAAGAGCCTCGTCTTCTGTTGCCCAGACAGACTGACGTTTTTCTTCCTTAATCACCGCCAGGACATGTTGTGCCCCCCATCCCCACCCCCACCCTTGCGCGCATCTACCCCCCCCCCCCAAAAAAAAAAAAAACACTCCTTCCAATCTCCCCTAGGGGATTGCTTGGTCCCAAACTCCCTTCACCGGCCAAACGACCTGGCTGGGCGGACATGGTACCCTGGCTCCTTACTCCCTACTTCCTACTCCGTACTCCCTACTCCCTAATCCGGGCCTGGATCCTTTTCCAGTCATATCAATCCCCTTCCACTTCCTCCCTCCCCCTCCCTACCTCCCCCCTTCCTCCCTCCTTTCCCCCTCCCTCCCTCCCCCCTCCCTCCCTTCCTCCCCCCTTCCCCCTTCCCCTTCCTCCCCCTTCCCCTTCCTCCCCCTTCCCCTTCCTACCCCTAGCCTCCCTCCCTCCCCCCTCCCCCCATTCTCATCTCGTACCCCCGCCTCCCTTGATTCCCCCTTGACCAAACAGTGGGCCCCGTCCACCACCAGCACGCACGCACGCACGCACACACCTTTTTCTTTATCATTGTCTGGTACCTTCTCATAGTCTCTCGTTTTCTTATTCTTTTTCTTCTTCATCATCTTCTCCTTCTCCCTCTTCTTCTTCTTCCTCCTCTTCTTTTTTTCTTTTTCTTCCTCTTCCTCTTCTTTTTTTCTTTGTCTTCTCCTTATTCTCCCTCTTCTTCTTCTTCTTCTTCTTCTTCTTCTTCTTCTTCTTCTTCTTCTTCTTCTTCGTCTTCTTCTTCTCCTTCATCTCCGTCTTCTTTTTCTTCTTCGTCTTCTTCTTCTCTTCTTCTTATCTTCTTCTTCTCCTTCATCTCCTTTTTCTTCTTCGTCTTCTCCTTCTTCTTTTTCTTTTTTATCTTCTTCCTCTTCTTTCTCTTCTTCTTCTTCGTCTTCTCCTTCTTCCTCTTCTTCTTCATCTTCTTCCTCTTCTTCTTTTTCTTCTTCGTCTTCTTCCTTTTCTTTTTCTTCTTTGTCTTCTCCTTCTTCTCCCTCTTCTTCTTCTTCTTCTTCTTTTTCTTCTTCTTCTTCTTCTTCTTCTTCTTCTTCTTCTCCTCCTTCATCTCCTATTTCTTTTTCTTCTTCGTCTTCTTCTCTTTCTTCTTTTTCTTCTTCGACTTTTTCCTCTTCTTTTTCTTCTTCGTCTTCTACTTCTTCCTCTTCTCCTTCTTCCACTTCTTTCTCTTCTTCTACTTCTCCTTTCCTTTTTTCATTTTCATTCTTACAGGCGAGGGGAACATGTGTAGACTCCTCCTCCTCCTCCTCCTCCTCCTCCTCCTCCTCCTCCTCCTCTTCCCCCTCCTCCTCCCCCTCCTCCTCCCCTCCTCCACCCCCTCCTCCTTCTTCCTCCCCACCTCGTAACCCTTTGCCCTCTTATAGCGGGAAAGAATGACCCAATCATTCGTCTGCAGGTGTTGCCCATCAAATTGTACTCTCTCTCTCTCTCTCTCTCTCTCTCTCTCTCTCTGTCTCTCTCTCTCTCTCTCTCTCTCTCTCTCTCTCTCTCTCTCTCTCTCCCTCTCTCTCTCTCTCCCTCTCTCCCCCTTTCTCTCTCTCCCTCCCCCCCTCTCTCTCTCTCTCTCTCTCTCTCTCTCTCTCTCTCTCTCTCTCTCTCTCTCTCTCTCTCTCTCTCTCTCCCTCTCCCCCTCTCTCTCTCTCTCACTCATTCACTCTTTCTCCCTCTCTCTCTCTCTCCCTCTCTCTCTCTCTTTCTCTTTCTCTCTCTGTCTCTCTGTCTCTGTCTCCGTTTTATTCCATCTTTGGATAATTCCGGAAAGTGGGAGGTAAGTCGATTAAAACGAGAAATTGGGCTGGTTTGCGAGAGAAAAAAAGTGTAAGTAACAGAAGTTAAAGGTCAACCGATGATCAAGGGGAGAAGAGGACGGGAGAAGGAAGGGTGAGGGGGTGAGGGAGGGGAAAGGGGGAAGGGGAGGGGGGGCAAAAGCCCGGTCGAGGGGAAAAACACGCTCGAAGCTGTCTGGTGACGAATGCAAAATAAAGAAATCGCAAAAAAAAAGAAAACTTAAAAAAAACGAGAGGAAAAGAGAAAAATGATCATGTTGCAGATCCAAAAGTATTTTTTTATTTAATAAATGAAATCGAGTAACAAGCATATCCAATATAATCTATTCACTTTAACTTGTCAGGGATTTATCAGAGTATGAAAAATTATATCAACTCTTTTGATTAATACTCTTGGCAAACTGCAGCTACTAAAACGGGAAAATTTTGTGAAAAAAACAAAACAAAACAAAAACTATGATTTAACAGAATCTGAAGACTGCATACAAATTCTCAAATCCACTGAAATGAAGTAAAGAGTTTTGTAATATTGGAATGAAAAAAGTAGTATGTAGGCAGGTTTCTATGGGGCTATATGGGTCATTACAGGATTTCAAGGGACCTGCTGCCTTCGCTGATGAATTTGCTGTATTATGGCGTGGGAAGAAAAGGACAGCTTCCTCATCAGGTAGATTGACTCGTAGGTTCATTACTGGGACCAGTTTCGACCTCGTTCTGGGTCAGTGAAATAAGTGATGATGAGTCTTACAGGAGGAGGGGAAAGGAGACAAATGTTATGTCAGGGATGAGAAACGAGCAGATGAGAGAATTGTCTTTAAAGACGATTAGAGAAAGATGAAGGAACAAAGAGGGAACGAAGGAATGCAGGGATTAGGGGGAAGGACAGAAGAGAGGAGGTAAGGGAAGAAAAAAGAGTATGAGAGTCAAGATGTGAGAGTGAGTAAAATGAGAAAGAGTGTGAGAAAACTAGAGTAAAGTAAACTAAGGTTGGTAGTAAAGAAGGAAGAAGAGAGTGAGAATAAAGGGAATTGAGGAGTGGGAAAGCAGTTTTAGAGAGAGATATCAGGTAAAGCCTGTGCATAAGATCAGATGATTATGAAAAGAAGGAGGAGGAGGAGGGGGAGATGAAAAAGGAAGAAGAAATTGTAACAGGAGAGAGAATCGAATGAAAAGGAGAAAGATGTGAACCACGGAACATAGGATCAGAGTAAAATATATCTATATAACGAGAGCCTTTTTCCCCCTTATAAGGGAGGTAGCCAAGTCATAGGGACGTACCTACTCCCACCCATTCCACTCCCATCCACCACCCTTTCCCCCTTCTCATTTTAGCTCCTCGTGGATGACAGGTCATCTCTGCACGACAATGAATAGGGATAGGTAGAAAACATATAACGAAGTTGTAAATAGATTGAATAATATGATATATGAGAAAGAAAAGAAAAGGAGGAAACTATAACAGGGGAGATGACAGACACGGAGGAGGAGGAGGAGGAGGAGAAGGAGGAGGATGGTGGGAGGCGGGGGGGGGATGGAGGAAGAAGCAGGTGAGAAGGAACAAGTGCATCGGAGCAAGAGGCGTATTCGGAGCGAGGAAGGAGAGGAGCCGATTAAAACTGAGACACGCTTTTGGAACAAAAGCCTCCAATTTTATTTGTACACAAGTTGTGTCCGAGCGGAGGTGGCGATTGGAACACAATGGACCCCCGGGCGAAAGTAAGAAAGCGAATGAATGTTATCTTTGGCTTGAATGACGTCGAGGGACATTATCTCCGGATGTGACGTCACAATGGGGTACTATTTACGAATTTACTTTCATAGGCAGCCTATGTTATCTCCCAGCGGATTATACCTTCATCTGGTACTCCAGTTGCCTTGAAGGACGAAGAGAAGGTGAGGTGACAGGAGACTGTTTAATCCATAAAGAGGCCAGATAAGTCTGACATCACAAAAAAAAAAATCTGTTTTTGCTTGGGAGGTAACCTAGAAACTTGGAAATGTGTTAGAAGCGACTCCTTGCTCTGAAAGCATGCTCCGATTGATAAACTATTGAATTTTATTTTTAGTCCAATCTTCATGTACTGTAAAAAAAAACGACATTTGATATCATTACTTTATTTGATTTTTTTTTTAAGTTTATATGTAGTTTATCCCCCTCTTTTTTATCCAGAAAACTGGCATTACCTTCAGTTTTTGACCACGATCTACCATACCATACACCAACCCTGTAACCTTATACGATGATAAAAAGAAAAAATCATAATGCAATTCTGTCAGTTGATAGATTCCAGGACTGAATTTGTGAGTTCTGCCACGTGTGGTATCCATCGTCTCCATTTACCTTCGAACAGTCGCCCTTATTCCTGGATTCCAGGTTCTCCAGCCGTCGGGGACAGACCAATTTATTTTTCACGACGTGTCCGTACTGTCCATATCGTAACATAAAGGCGGTCCATGACAGGGTTAATTGGAAAATTTTCCACGAAAGCCTTAAATCTAGGAAGAAGAAGAAAAAGGGAAGGAACAAAAAGAGGAAGAAGAGGAGGAGGAGGAGGAAGAAAAGGAGAAGGAACAAGAAGAAGAAGAAGAAAAGGAGAAGGAAGAAGAGGAAAAACAAGAAGAGAAAGAAGAAGAAAAGGAGAAGGAAGAAGAAGAGGAAAAACAAGAAGAGAAAGAAGAAGAGGAGGGGGAGGAAGAAGAGGAAGGAAAGGGGAAGGAACAAGAAAAAGAAGATAAAGAGAAGGAACAAGAAGAGGAAGAAGAAGAGGAGGAGGAGGAAGAGGAGGAGGAAGAGGAAGAAAAAGAGAAGGAACAAGAAGAGGAAGAAGAGGAGGAGGAGTAAGAAGAAGAGTATGAATAAGAGGAAGAAAAGAGGAGCAAGAAGAGGAAGAACAAGGAGAGAAAGAAAAAGAGGAAGAGAAGGAAGAAGAGGAAGAAAAGGAGAAGGAACAAGAAGAAGAAAAGGAGAAGGAACAAAATGAGGAAGAAGAGGAGGAAAGGAGAGAAGAAGAGGAAGAAGAAGAAGAACTATGATTCCTGGGTAGTCGTACAATAAAGATGTGGGGTTACCAACATTTGGATTTTCTATTCTTTTTTTCGTCGTTCTGAATGACCTTCGTTATTAGTGTTGTAGTTTGTGGCCTTGCTGCGGGTGTTCTTCCTATAACTGTCAGTGTTGTTACTGTGGGGCATTACTGATGATTTTTTTTATTTTCTATTTCATGTTGTAGTTTTCAATATAGCTATAACTCCTGTTCGTCCTGTTATTAAAGAAAATACTCTTACCGTCCCATCATATCAGCAATTATTGTTGAACCTGTAATTGTTCCTGCGATCATTTGTTTTGCTCGACTTGCATTTGTTTTCCTTTAATTTTGTTGGTGCATTTTGAATCATCTTATCTCTCTCCCTCCCTCTCCTTCTTTCTCTCCCCACTCTCTCTCTCTCTCTCTCTCTCTCTCTCTCTCTCTCTCTCTCTCTCTCTCTTTCTGTGTGTGTGTGTGTGTGTGTGTGATTCACCATGATTTTTGATCACGTGTTGAACTCGTGATCGACAGCTATTTCCCTCCCGGAAGAGAACTCAGAGCTCATATATGACCTTACACGCGCACACACACCCAACTCCCCGTGTGTGTGTGTGTCTATCTACCTATTCACATTTTTATGAACTTAGTAAATGTGCACATAATTGTGTTAGGAGTCCACAAAATGTTACAAAGACAGAGGCATCTTGTCCCTTTATCACGCAAATATCCCTTTACAAAGTCAACTACCATGTTCATCATTTCCATGTTGTCACTCTCATATTCTAAAACGCTTACGTAAGTCATTTTCCACCTGCTTAAAAAATGTATTCTTCTGAAACTGCTTAATGACATTCCTTCGTCTGGTATTTGTGTCGTATTCCTGTCTTCTCTTCTGCCCCCTTTTCTTTGCAGGCCTTTATAATTCATGTATCTAGCAACGATCTTTCTTTCTCACGTGTAGATGTGAAGAAAAATAATCTTCTCTTGGGTAATAAGAGAAATTTTACTGGACCCCTTATGGTAAGTCGAGGTATTAAAAGCAATCCTGAGAGTGACATTAATTGAAGGTGGAAAACTGACTGACAGCCAAACCTTGAAGAATTCGCCAAGACAGATTTATTTATTTATTTATTTATTTATTTATTTTTTTTTTTTTTGCCTGAGGGTGAAGAATGGCGAATGTGCAGAGTAATAAAACAAGTCCTCATATATATGAATGATGTGAGAAATTGCACGAAGAGCAAGAAATCGACGAAAACCAACTAAAGGACTCATTAGGTAAACTTACGAGGTTTTGAAGCACTTTAGGACAAGAAATATGAGTATAGTACCAATTGGAGGCAAGCAAATGGATAAGCAATGTTATTTCATATCGACATAAATACTTGTGATATAATGAATGTAGAGCACCGTCGAGTACTCCCAGAGGCAATTTAGTCTCTCGTGAGGGAAGCTGCTTGTTAGGAAGACGAAACAAGACCTCACGGGACGAAACCCCGGGAACCCCGGCGGCACAAGTCGACGCCAGAATAGGAGGACAGCCGGACCTACCGTTCTCTTGATGGCATCCTCATCTCTCGGGCAGTGGTCCGAGGGAGCGTTCCGAGGGTTTTTGTAGATCCTCTTCCCCTCGACGCTCTCATCGTCGATCTGCTCCTCGTAGCCGTCGTATGAATATCGCGGTCTCCGGCCTCTGCCAGCCTCGATGCCTGCAAGGGAAGACAACGAAGAGTGGATGAGGTCGTGGTAGATTAAAACGATGTGAAGAAGGGTAACAGGGCATAGCATGTAAAATGTCAGGGGTAGGAGAGTAGGGCGTTTTAACAGGGTGAAGACAGAAAGGTGAGGGAATAGATACATAATGATAAAAGTGTGTGGCCTAAAAGACAGACAGACAGAGAGAGATAGAGAGAGAAAGAGAGAGGGAGAGAGAGAGACGCACACACACAAAGAGTGAGAGAAAGAGAGAGAGAGAGACGCACACACACAAAGAGAGAGAGAGAGAGAGAGGTAAAGGTAGAGTGATAAGTGTAATCAAATGGAGGAGGAAACAAAAATATTTGTCGAACATTATAGTATGACAAGGACTGGAAAAATCTAGACTTAGAAATGCATTTTCAAACATTTGAAACAAAA
>NC_134797.1:58631638-58659138 GCF_046742065.1 Oratosquilla oratoria
TCGGAAATAAAAAATGTCGAAGGTCCAAGCTTCAACTCGGCGGCAGGGTGGAAATTTTCCGTCCTTATTTTGATTATAAATTATCAAGAGAAATCGTTCTGTAGCCTGGCACATACTGATTGTACCCACGGTTTTTCCCAAATGTTTCTGAAATGTGCAAATTGATAGAATTAGCATTTATCAATAACGTGTATTATCCATTCATCTCTGCAACTGTGTCCCGATAGATCAATATGTACTAAATCATGGCATGCTCATATCACTAGGGTCGGGTACACGATTGATGATAGAGAAGACAGATGAATAGATTTTTTTTTTTTTCTGAAGAAAAATATTTCTTGGCTGACATAGCAACTCTTACTAAATGTGAGTAACAGGTAAGCTTAAAAAAATGTCATTCTAAAAAATATTACAAGCTGCCCCAAAGGCTTTTAGTGTGCAGACATAACTTTCGTTCTGAATATTTTTATGTATTTCTAAATGAACCGTACTTTATTGTGTAAGGTAAAGTTTTTATATAGAAAAACCTATACAACTCGGCAACAAGCCTTACATTCGTATTATGGGATACATACATACAAATCAAAGGATCTTTCCACCCATATAAAGAAGGTGGATGAGTTAAATGATGCATCCACTCAAACACAACGTGGATGAAGGGTCATCCCTGTGTCCCGCCGCACTGTTCAGATGAAAGGCAGTACAAGAAGGCACAGCACCTTCACAGGAAGGCCTAGCATCTGGTGCTTCCTAATGTACTTTCCTGCTGTACAGATTTATCAAATGGCGACAGCCCGCAGAGTAGATGAAACTATCCTTTCGGATTGCTTCATTTTCAGTATTTTTATCTACCTATCAGAGAACTCTCCATCCAGTCTCTGCCTCACTTCTCATTCCATCCGTCCTTGTACTATGTGCCAAAATTTTCGAACACTTCATCTGAAAAAAAAAAAAAATAGGTTTTTCTTCTTGTCCCCCTCAAAGTCCTTGGGCAAAATCTCTCTCTCATACAATCTTCTCTTTGCCTTTTATCCCCAGTTGCTTATTTGCTTCACATTTTCCATTCTTCTCAAACATTTACTTGCCTCCTTTACTTTATGTATATATAGCCTCTCTACGTATGTACACGTCTATGAGTTTTAAGTTATACACACACACACACACTCACACTCACACACACACACACCCGCCCAGGGCTGAAATAATTTCAGTATCTTTGCGCAGCGAGCCGGCACTCCAACTCACGTGGGCGGGGAGTTGGGTATGTGTGTAAAGTCATAACCTTACTCATAGATCGAGCACATATGAACTCTGGAGCTCTCATCTTGGATTGTAATAGCTGTCGATCACGAGTCCAATACGTAATTCGATCACACACACACACACACACACACACACACACACACACACACACACACACACACACACACACACACACATACGCACACACACTCGGTGGCGCGGTTGGTAGAGTCCCGGACTGTCACTACGGCGGTCCGGGTTCAAATCCTGCCCAGGGCTGAAATAATTTCAGTATCGCTGCGCTTCGAGTCGTTACTCCAACTTTTGTGGGCGGGGAGTCGGGTGTGTGTGTGCGTGTAAGGTCACAGCATTACCCATAGATCGGTCATACGAGCTCTGAGCTCTCTTCCGGGAGGGAAATAGCTGTCGATCACGAGTCCAACACGTGATCCAAAGACCAAGACCAAGGTGAATCACACACACACACACACACACACACACACACACACACACACACACACACACACACACACACACACACACACACACACACACCTTAAAACCACCTTGATAACCACTTCTTATCCTACCAGCAACAGCGTCATCTCTACTAGCATTAACGACGTTTATGAATTTCTGTCACGGTCAGTTGCAGTAATGGTAACAAAGAACATGAACTCAGCTGTGGTACGCCGGGCGTCACCATTTCAGGAAAATGTTTCTTAATTACTTCACCACACCATCACCATTGTCACTTTCACCATCACTACTACCACCACCATCATCCACTATCATCTTTACTACCACAAGTACCTCTGCCACCATCTACAAATACCACTTCCACCACTTTCATCACTACCACCAGTACCACCACTATCACCACCCTCACCACCACCATTATTTCCCTCACCGCCGATACTGCCATGGCGACACAACCGACCTATCCAACGCCTTCACCACCTCTGTCACCACCATCATCACCACCTTCATTATCATCATCATCATCATCATCATCATCATCATCATCATCATCATCATCATCATAATTTCTTGTTTACACACTCGTTTCCTCGTTTGTTTCCTTTGTATCAATTCAATCGTTTATTTCGATATGTTTCTCTCTCGAGTTGATTAGTTTTTACATTCGTTTATTTCTATTTCGTGTTTTTTATTTGTCTATTTCATTTATTTATTTATTTATTTTTATTCATTTAAGTATCTGTTTTGTGTATGGCTTATTCTTTATTATCTGTTTAATCTGTTATCTGTTCACTTGGACCAATAAGGAATGGTGATCCTGCAAGAGGGACAGCGAAGCTGCCCTTTTTCTTCAACCCGTCAATTCCATCAACTCCATCAGGGGGTGTAGCAATGAGGGGATGACATTCGGTCTCGAAACTGGGCCCAAAACATCTCCATTAACTTGAACTGTATTCTTTACACTTTTTCACACATGGAGAGCTGACAACTGGCAACGAACGGAATAGACTTAGTAACCATGTAGTAGTGAGCGCTGAAACTATCGATTGTTTCAAGAAACGATTGGACAACTCTATGGTTGGGGACGACAGGTGGTCATGGACATGGAACTGCCTAGTGTAGGCCTTATGGTCTCTTGCAGTCTCCTTCATTCTTATGTTCTTGTGTTCTAACTGCTCTTCTGCCTCAACTATTTTGAGCAGGTGACGATCTAAAAATATCAATTTATCTGCTTACTTTTGACTTGTTCATTTATTAGTCTATTTATTGGTCTATTTTCATTACTTCTACCTTTTCATTTCATTTTTGTTTACCTATTATTCATTTATCTATGTATTCATATCTTTGCGTATCAATTTCTTTATGATTTGTTATACTAATTATAGATATGCAATGTATATGTATACTAACATAGAAATCATATATTGATTATATGATTTTTTCTACATGCTTATTTACTTATTCATTTTTCATTTAACCATTTATTCATTTATTTATCTATTTTTTATCTGTTTATCTATCTATTCACTTGTCTCGCAGTTTATATTTCAATTTTCTATTCTTTTATTAACTATTTGATTGGTTGAGTGATCTGTCTTAATATTTATTAATTCAGTTTTTTATCTATTTTCTTTTTACTGATTCATATATTCTTTCACTCATCACTTATTCTTATGCATTTACTTTTTCTCCTTATTAATCCATTCGCTTATTTGCCTACTTATCGATTTGTGTTTATATTCAGGTATTCAACTAATACATACCCACACGACTTTTGATTAAAAAAAATAGGTGTAGAAAAAGAAACTGAAGTATATTGTATTGGACTGCAATGATTGCGGGCACTCATTTGGGCAGATGGAATCCATCAGTGGCGGAGGAAGCTCTGTTCGAATTGTATGAACTCTGATTTCGACAACCCAGATTATAAAACCTCCGTTCATAATCAGCCAATGAACCATTACGAGTCTTGGAAAAGATTCAACTACACAATATCGACAACAGTTTTATCTGACCCGTTTTCAAATTGTAGCAATTTTCATGCTGAAAATGAATATTGGAATAAGTGCTGCGCTTTGCAATTCATTGCAATCGACTTTTGATGCGATTGGAACTTTTGTGCGCTTCGGCAACCCAGGCTGCTCAGTGGGATGATCTGGGCATCGGGTATGGGAAAGGATGAGCTGGGTTGAGGGGAATGAACCGCGGGTTGCAAGTTGGGTTTGTTGGTGTGTGGGTGACCGTGCCGTAATATTTTGAAATGATTTAGGGGAAGAGGGAATCTGAATATCCGGGAATGGATACAGGGCTAAGTTAGATTAACTCGGGGGATGAACAGAAATGATAAATGGGGATGGGTAAGCAGCCAGAAATGCTAATATAAGGGTACAATGACACTGGATTTAGCAAAGAATTATGCCTTATTAAATATAGCAAGGTCTGTTTACCTCCGACTCTGGATCAGTTCTTCTGGCCTTGGGAACATAAAGAATCTTAACGCGTAACAGAATGACATCTTCCTTTTTAGACTTCCACCTACAGACTATTTCATTCATTACCGTGGTGTCCCCTCAATGCTTAGAATATGTCTTAAAGTGTTGGGAATCATCTTCCATTTTATCAGCCTGATGAAATTTTTTATATCTCATTTAGTGAGGGTATACGGTAGGAGAAAGTTGAAGGTAAATGTGGGTAAAAGTAAGGTGATGAGATGTACAAGCAGAGAGAATGGCAGCAATTTGGAAGTAAGTCTGAAAGCGGAGAGACTGGAGGAAATGGATAGCTTTAGGTACTTGGGGTCCCATGTGGCTGAAAAGGGAGGAGTGGAGGTGGAGGTAAATTGTAGTTTGAGAGAGGCAAGTAAGTGCCTTGGTGGATTAAAAAGTGTAATGAGAAAATTTGGAAATGGGTGCACAGAGGTTATTTGAGGTGATTATGCCAACAGCACTATGTATAGGGCAGAGACATGGAATTTAAAAGGCAAAATCTAAATGTATTTGAGATGAAATATCAGAGAATTATGGTAGGGATTATAAGGTTTGATAGAGTGAGAAAAGAGGTGAGGAGGAGAGCGGGGGTGGAAAAGGAGATGACAGAGTGGATGAAAGAGTGTTGGGATGGTTTGGACACATTGAAAGAATGAGTGACGAAAGATTAGTTAAAGAAGTGTGGAAGGCAGAGGTAGATGGGGGTGAACATGAGAAGACGACCGAGGATGAGATGGATGGATGGGGTGAAGGGGGCGTTGACTAAGATGGGGAAGGGAAAAGGCGAGAGATAGGGGTGAGTGGAGAATGGTTGTGTATAGATGATCCTGATGCGAAGAGGGGAGTGGGTGGGGGATGGAGGGGTTAGGGAGAAGTTATGTGTGAATGATATTTTGACGCAGCCCGAAAGGACTTCTCCCCGTCTGCTATTTTTCTGCGTGAGGAGGCGGAGAGAGGGGTCGCTGATTAATAAGTGAAGCGGCCTTGCTGTGGATATGCTGTGTCTTGCTACATTACATCTGATCCAGGGCAGTGGGCGGGATAACAGGGATGACCCGTCATCCATGAGGAGCTAAGATGAGAGATGGGAAGGAAAGGGGGTGGCTAACTCCCTAGTAAGGTGGAAAAGGCCCTTGGTATATAGATAGATTTCTGATATCTTGATAATTCAAATTTATCACAAGGTATTATGATAAGGGACAAGATAACAATTAGGACATTTTATGTAAGTAGTTGTACTAGTTTCCAGTAGGGGGGAAACTGTGGTTTCCACAGCTGAAGATATATCACATACATCATGAATGTCTGCGTATATCAGCCATGGCGGCAAAGGCAAAACTGGCTTTCCCCATTTATTACCAAATATTAAAGCAAACCGGACCCAATTTCAAGAAACTGATTCCTCTAAATTGTTTTGAAATTTGGCATGTCGGCACCTTGCCTTTTCAACAGGTTAAGGTGATAATACGGACTTCAGTCTGACTAGAGGCTGTCATTTTTATTCACGTATATGCAAGTTTATTGTAGATGGTGACTTACTATTGCACCATAGAGTTGTTTAACTTTCTTATCTTATGTGCTACTGTCTTGAGATCCACCATACTTGATCAACTCATCAATTCCCTCAATCCTCTCAACTTAGTGACACAATTTATGTTTTGGTCTGACCAAAGCCAGACAATTTCCTTCAGATAAAGAAAATATTCGGTATGAATAAGGATTTCGATTAATAGGGAGATTCCTATTGAACTGAAGAAGAAAATAAGCAAGAACTGGTTTACCAATAGGGTGGTCAGCAAATGGAATAGACTTAGTAAAGCAAGGTTTACACGCTACGATAAATTGTAGCGATTTATTGTAATGAAAAGGTTGTTACAATTTGTCATTACGTGTAAAACAGGAGATCGTAGCGATAAATCGCAATAAATTACAATAAATCGCTACAACTTATCGTAGCGTGTAAACCTTGCTTTAACCATGCAGTGAGCGCTGAAACTATCGGTTGTTTTAACAAAACGGTTAGACAACTTTATGGATGTGGATGACAGGGGGTCATGGACATAGGACTACCTAGTGTAGGCCTTATGGTTTCTTGCAGTCTCCTATATTCTTACGTTAAGAAAATCGTTTAATCATGGTCAAAACAAAAATAGATCAAGTAGATTGTCGTCATGGTGAGTTTGATTGTTTTTGCTTATAATGATAAGAGTTGTTAACTATTTGAGAAATTCGCTAGTGAACAGCGACATCAATCAGACAATCTCCTTGACAGTAGCGCACGGGATTCGAACCCGCTGCATCTGGAAGTAAACTCCCAAGACACACTCGCCCGTGCGCTACTGTCAAGGAGATTGTCCAAGAGTTGTTAACGTGAGTTTTACTGACTGATAAAAACAGCAGCCCCTACAGCGGCCCTCGTCGATTCTAGGGCCCTCAGACAAATTTCCCTGAGGGAGAAAATATCTGAACTCTCGTTTTATGTTACAAAAATCATGATCTGTTTATTTCTTTGTCACCGAATTGTGATTGTATGAGAACATCCCACAGTCTTTATCTCTCCTTGGAGGAAAAATGGTTAAGATGGATAGAAAAATCTCTCATTCCCGATCCGAGGACCGTGTGCCATCCTCCCAAGGCTGCACCTCTATATAGGGGTGGTGTTGGAGGGATCTGACAAGTGATCGGGAGAGGATCCTCTCTGACGTCCGTCTGGTAGGATCATTATTTGGAGGTTACCTTGCATTACTACAGTAACCAATAAAGGTACTTAAAAGCCATTTTTAGAGGCTAGTAAGGATAGTCTATCTTAACCACTTTACCACAGAGACGTACTCACCCACAAATTCTGTTAAGCCTGACGAAAAACAGATTTATTTAGCTCAAAGAGTGAACTACTGAGAAAAAAATCTTCAGCACCAACCAAATGAATGTTTGTAGAATAACTTGTATTTTTGAAGGCTACAGTGACGAAGAAATGTCGACCTAACCGAACAAACTCCCAATATCAAAGAAACAAACCTGTTTGTAAATCCAAATCACTTTAGTAGTCCCCTCAGTACCGTAAGAAACAGTACATTGTGTTGAGGCAAACGCCAAGCAATCTTATTACGCAGCTGGGAGGACGTCCAAGGATTACGATCGATCGCAGTTGGAAGGGCGCCCCAGGATTTCAATCGATCCAGACCTCGAGTAGGACAACGTCAGTTCCTCCTCTTCATTTGGCTGGTACTGTAGCCGGTGTGGGCTACGATGAGAAGAATACTAGCAGGTAGTTCGTCTTTTATTAGTAGATCAGAATTGGACTGATTGTACATGCGGGCAAGAGCCTATATATGTATTCATATATATATATATATATATATATATATATATATATATATATATATATATATATATATATATATATATATATACGGCGCGGGTAGTCACCCGTGGTGCGTAATTACATAATTGCACTGGATTAGGTTAGGTCGGGTCAAGCAGGGTCGCACTGTCATAGGAGCGTCAGGTCTAGCCATGTGGGCGACAACGTGTTCTCCACACCACGTGGTTGTCGCGGCTTGTACAATACCATTAAGGATCACCACATCTTCTCTCCACCCCCACACTGTCATCTGTGTTTTCTGTTACGCCACCCGCTCTCATGCTACCCATTAACCTTATCTGGAGTCTTCATCTCTAAAATTTTCTTGAAGAATTCATATTCAGGGTCTCCTTCACCACTTATTCTTCGTCCTTCTTCCGCACGTGGCTAAACCACATCAATCTCACTTTTTTTTGTTTGTCTCCGAATTAACGAAAGTGTACTATCCCTCTAATACCCTCTTTTTTTTCTTTTGTCTCCCTCACCTCGTCACTCGTATGAATAGAATCACTCTGTAGTTAGCCCAGGCTGCCAAGGTACCGAAACTGTAAACTTACGTTCGTGCTTAGATTCAACTTTAAAAGGCCTAACCAACTTTGCCCGTTGTATCTCCTGGTTATCTTCAGCCTATCTAAGACGGACAAATCATAAACGATGATAACTCGCCCAGTCTTCACATAAGTTTGATTACTTTAGCCCGGCTAAGCTAAGCTGAGGTGACTTAGGCGTACAGGAAGAAGTTCGACGAAGCTGAGGACTGACTTGGCCCAAACGCCCTCTTCCTCCGGCCTTCCATGGCCCAACGCTTTTCACACTAAAGTGGTCAATTTCATTAAACTTTTCGAAATCGATCGGCGAAGCAGAGTCGAGACTTTTCAAAAACGTTTTGGACTTAATCAACTGCGGCTCTTTTTCAATACTTCACCGAATTACACATGACGTCATGCGGTTCTCACTCTCGGCAATACACGACGTGAAATTCGGTCGAATTTTTATGAATGACACGTCACACCTACGTCACTCATACGTCACTCTTTTACATAGACATGACAGTAGACGTCACGTCGGTATATTTTGTTTTCAGAAGTAAAAAGTTCGTAACTTCCTTGTAGGTAAGCACATTCTCTCTCTCTCTCTCTCTCTCTCTCTCTCTCTCTCTCTCTCTCTCTCTCTCTCTCTCTCTCTCTCTCTCTCTCTCTCTCTCTCTCTCTCTCTCTCTCTCTCTCTCTCTCTCTCTCTCTCTCTCTCTCTCTCTCTCTCTCTCTCTCTCTCTTGAAATGAGAAGCTCGCTGGCCGAGCGGGTTAGGGCGTCGTTACTTGCGGCGAAGGTCGAGGGGATGGCGGTTCGAACCCTGCCACCGGCGAAGTTGAACCAAGGACATGATTAATCAAATTCCACGCTACAAAGTCCTCTGCAAGGGGCACTGTCTTAATCTACCGATAGAGAAGAGTTTGTGACGTTAAACCATACTATCATCATCAGTCCGACATGCACTTCCCTAACTAGCCATTCCTCGTACGGATTATTCAGTTAATGGGCGGACTTGTTAACTTAAGAGAGGCATTAGGTAACTGAAACACGAGAACAGAACTACTTTATCGAGTTGTAATTCCACATAAGAAATAACTCCAGAGAGAAAGTAGGTAGTGACTACGTAGTGACCTTATGTTCACTAAATTCGAAAGATGAATAAATAAGGTAAAATATTATAAATATATTTAAGTGGAGAAATGTTTGTGTTCTGTTAGCATTACAAACGTGTTGGTCTCGCATTAGCTTAGTTGTGGGTTCGAATCCCGCACTCCTCTCCAGTTCCCAGCAGTGACCTTTAGTTACCTGCCCCCCAACAGTCCCCAAAGCGCATCATTGGGCCAAAGGTTGCGGCTCCGGCCGCAGATACAAAGAACTTTCTGGCTTAGTGGGTTTCTCTTCACTTTCTTCAGCCTTGTCTGAAGTAGATCTGAAGTAGGGTACTTCCTATGGCTTCATATAAAAATGTGTGGTCCGATAATGAAGTCGAAGTAGGCGCGACCAGCCCGAGGAACAAACTTGTGACTTGAGTCAATATTATTTCAAAAACTGTAATGCCTGCCATTTATTTTATATTATTTGTTTGTTTCTTTGTTATTATTTGTCTGTTTGTTTATTTTTATTTATTTTATTATTATTTATTATTATTTACCTGTCCTTTTACTACTATTTACTATTTATCTGTTTGGTTATTATTCAACTTTCCTTATTCATCTATTCTACTTAATATTATGTATATCATAATTTTCATTCATTTGTTTGTTCATCATTATTATAATTTTCATTTATTTGTTTATCTATTTACCATTATTATAATTTTTTCGCGACCCACCCGGAGAACAAACGTGCGACTTGAGTAAATATTATTTAAAAAACTGGACTTCGTCAAGCTTCCTTCCATTACAAAGTTTCCTGTGACCAGTGTGCCAGAAAGTGACAAATTGTACAGAACATTCAATATGATTATTTTTCACCGGCAGCCATGTAAATTAGTTTTTAATATCTAAAACATAGAGAGAAAATGACAAGTTGATAAAATAACTTTCGGTTCCTTAATAGCCGATGAAGAATCAGAAGCATTAAATGGTATTATGTTTCTTCGATTGTCAGATCAAATATGATCCGATGCAATCATAAAGAACACTTAATAGCATTTCTTAGTACTATTATGAACTCCTTTATCCCCAGTACTATGACTTGGAGAAGACTGCCCTTGATCTACAAAGGATTACAAAGATGTATGCCGACAGGAGACCTTTTGGTCCATAACTAGTTCGGATGCGAAAAAAATATAATAATGATAGATAAATAAATAAATAAAAACAATAATAATATAAATAATAATCAAATAAATCAATAGTTAAAGTTAAACAATAAACAAACAGATAAATGGTAAAAACTAATAAATGGACAGATAAATAATAATAAATAATGATCAATAAACAAACAGACAAATAACAAACAAATAATATAAAATAGTTTTTAACAAAAAGGCAATAACAAACAAATAAACAAATAATCGAAAATAGTTGCTAAAAAGCAAATAATAGAAAATGGTTGTTAACAAACAGACAAACAATAACAACCAAATAGATAATATAAAACAGTTGTTAACAAACAGACAAATAATAACAAACAAATAAACAAATAATATGAAATCGTTGTTGTGATGCGGGTTGGTTAATGGCACTTACATACATAGATCTTTTGTTTCTGACATGTCCTTTGGCTCGGCCACTTTCCGTCCAGGGGAGAACTGTGGGCTTTCGTAGAGACGAGCACCTTGCTGCCTCGACTGTGCCCCAACGCTGGCAGCAGAAACAGCACCCACACAATCACGTCCAGGGCTCAGTATGGCTTTGTTCTTGTCTCTCTGCGTGGTTGCGTTCAATCAGACACCAGACTTACACTCTGATAACCCGAATTGAGATCAATCGATGAGGTAAAGCAACTGATTATTTTTGGAAAATGGCATCCACGTTAAAACGCTTTCACTGTGTTTTACTTATTCCTTCATTAGTCTATATGATTATTTTATTACGACACAATGCATGGAAGGGAGCGGGTGGGGGATGGAGGGCGAGAGTATGTGTGAATTATATTTTGACGCAACCCGAAGGGACGGTGAGGGTCGGGGTAGCCGAATAAGTGAAGCGGCCTTGCTGTGGATGTGCTCTGTCTTGCTGCATTGCTTCTGACCCAGAGCAGTGGGCAAGATGCAGGGATGACCCGTCATCCAGTAGGAGCCAAGAAAAGAGGGAGAGAGGGGTGGTGAATGGGAGTGAAGTATGTGGGGATGAAATGGGTGGGATTGGATTTATGCCTTTGAATTTGGCTACCTCCTTTGTAAGGGTGAAAAAGCCCTTGGTATGTATGTATGTATGAAACAGTTATTGAAATAGTATTCCCGTTATTTTTATCCGCATCACGATACTTTACAGGTATACATATATACACATGCATACAAGCATACATAAATGCATACATACGTACGTATATACATGAGTACATGTATATATACGTAGATACATACATTAGGAGGCCCATAGTTGCTGCCAAGGCCATCACCTTTGCCTTAAGTGCTTAGACTGTTGGGTCAGGTAACAGCAACTGATGGAAATCGGAGAATTATTCGACCGAGGTAATTGAACTATTTGTCTTACTTGAGCTTGTACACCATTGGTTTGGAAAACCGGGATCGGAACTGGAACTGTCCCGTGTTGCACAATATTCAAACCCCATTCCTAATCTCGACAACCTAGGGAAGATAATCTCTGATATCAACGAAGAATGGGTCAACCTTCGGGTAACAATTCATCAAGCTGTTGGTGATGATGCTCGTGTCTTTACAAGGCCACGTCATCGTCACGGGTTCGATGAGAACTATCAAGGTTTTCGCTCTCTTCTGGCGGACGAAAACAAAGTCCACGATGCTCTGCTCCCAAACACTCATTCTGTAACACACACACACACACACACACACACACACACACACACACACACACACACACACACACACACACACACACACACACTGTAACACACACACACACACTGTAACACACACACACAGACTGTTGGTACAGGTGGTGCCAGTGGTACCTGGTTCGTATCCTGCCCAGGGCTAAAATTATTTCAGTATCGCTGCGCTTCGAGTCGTTACTTCAACTCTCGTGGGCGGGGAGTTCGGGGGGGGGTGCGTCTAAGGTCATAGCATTACCCATAGATCGGTCATACGAGCTCTGAGCTCTCTTCCGGGAGGGAAATAGCTGTCGATCACGAGTCCAACACGTGATCCAAAGACCAAGTGAAAACACACACACACACATACACACACACACACACACACACACACACACACACACACACACACACACACACACACACACACACACACACACACACACAGTGAGAGTTCCCAGCTGCCACTACAGCGGTCCGGGTTCGAATCCCGTCCAGGCTGAAATTAATTCAGTGTCGCTGCGCTGCGGGTTGTTACTCCAGATCTCGTGGGCGGGGAGTTGGGTGTGTGTGTGTGCATGTAAGGTCACAGCATTACCCATAGATCGGTCATAGCATGATTGACCAGTTGTCTTTGAGGAGGGCAGACGGAAACTACTAGCGGCGGCGCATCAGCGTGGCCACGGGCAGTATATACAGTACATTGCCTGACTATAATCCACAGATACGTGTGTGTGTGTGTGTGTGTGTGTGTGTGTGTGTGTGTGTGTGTGTGTGTGTGTGTGTGTGTACTTGTGTGGATGTGTGTGGGTGTTGTGTGTCTTTGTGTGTGGGGGGGAGTGGATGTGTGTGTGCTTGTTTGTGTGTATATGTATGTAAGGAGACGTGTACAGTATGCTTGCGCGTATTCCATAGTATCGGAAAAAAATAAAATACTCCATGTTCCAAGCCAGTGTTATAATAGTGGTTAGAATCTTTCTAAAAAAAATATATATAAAATATAAATTCCAAATGTCAAAAAAGCCTTTCCTTTTCTCGAAATTATTCTTTTGTGCCGCAAAGGTAACTTTGAGTAAATATCAAACGAAAGAACCTTTATTCCAAAATTTCCCCCACCAAGTGACAAAAGTGTTGAATATAAGATTCGTTTTAGGAACTGTAATAAGATTTCATCCACGTGCCTGTCTGCGGCAGAGACAATTTAAGGGGAGGCAGAAAGGAAGAGCTCAGAAGTTTCTGAGATGAAGCGTTTAAGATGTACTGTCGAGGCTTCGTGGATGGACAGTGAGAAACGAGGCGAGGCGAGGAATGATGTGTGGAAAGAGCTGGAGGTTTAAGTTGATCAAGGAATACTGAAACGGTTTGGGCCTATGCAAAGAATGAATGAAGGAAGAATGGGGAAGGCAGAGATTGCTTGAATAGATTTGAAGGGGAAGACCGAGAATGGGATGATGAATGGTGTGTGTGTGTGTGTTTGTATGTGTGTGCGTATCACTGTGTGTGTGTGTGTGTGTGTGTTTGTATGTGTGTGCGTATCACTGTGTGTATGTGCGTGCGTGCGTGTATATATATTTGTGTGTATGTGTGTTTGCGTTCTTGTTTGTGTTTGTGTAGATACTTGTCTCTCTGTCCTTATGTTTGAGCTCGTCAGTTTGTTTATACCAGTGCTTGTCTGCATGAAAGACTTTGTGGAAACGTTGGATGTATATATATGTTTGATGAATGAAGTCATGCTTGTTTATGCTGTGGGAGAAAGTCTGTCGGCATACACAAAAGGAAACTAAATTACATTTTTCTTCCATCTATTATCACTACTGTAAATATGTGTGTGTATATATATATATATGTATATATATGTATATATATATATATATATATATACATGTATATATATATATATGTTTATATGTATATATGTTTATATATATATATATATATATTAGAAGCTCTGTCAAAGAATTCGAACCCTGAACTGTGCGTGCATAATGACGAAGCCAAGACGCCAGCAACTGAGCTACGTGCGATTGAACGAATGGACTGTACAAGTCCCCGACGCACAGGTCAGGAGTCGAATCCCTTGGCAGAGCTTCTAAAACGTTAAATCTGTCTTAAACATATACACACACACACACACACACACACACACACACACACACACACACACACACACACACACACACACACACACACACACACACATATATATATATATATATATATACATATATATATATATACATATATATATATATATATATATATATATGTATATATGTATATATATATATATGTATATATATATATATACACATATATATATATATAACCCTCATCTTTCTCTGGCACTAGTCTAGAATTTGGAGTTCCAACGAAGAGATGAAAAGTAGGATGATAAATCATCACAAGACGCGAAAGCAATTACAAAAGGAAAATGAAAGACAAATAAAGTTGAACAGGCAAAGATATCAAGTAAATAAATAAGAAAGATCAAAGGAGCAGGGGAAAGAAAAATGGTCGAAAAAGGGAATGCAGAGGCAGAAAAATAAAACTAAAGATAAAGTGGAAAAGTGCTAGAGAGAGAGGGGGAGTGAGAGAGAGAGACTGAGAGCGAGAAAAGGAAGTAGACTGAGAGTGAAGAAAAGAGATAGAAAGATAGAGAGAAAGAGAGAGACAGAGAGCGAATGAGATAAAGAGAGAGACAGAGACAGAGAACGGGAGAGAAAGAGACAGCGAGAAAGAAATATAGAGAGACAGAGAGCGGGAGACAGCGAGAAAGAAATAGAGAGAAGAGAATAGGTGAAATGGAAGGAAAAATAGAAAAGAACATAAAGAGCATACAGACGGAGAGTACTCCAGTTAGGGTATTTAGTATTTCATAGCCAACAACTGCTTATTTCACTTCTTGAGGCTGTCTCACCCAAATCATTGAGATGGTACAAAAGGGAGGTCAGGAGATTAGGAGAGTGTCGGATTACATGAAGAACCGTCACCCCAGAGGTCGACCGGCCGACAACTATTCAAGTGGGCTATCCTAGGGTGACCATTCTTCATGTGGGGTATCCTAGGGTGACAATTCTTCATGTAGGCTATCCTAGGGTGACAATTCTTCATGTGGGCCATCCTGCTTAACCTAATCTTTATTCCAGTGTTGATATTCGGCGTACTGGGGTGACAATTCTTCAGGTGGGATATCATGGTGGTGACGATTCTTCATGTGGGCGTTCTTGGGTGACAATTCTTCGTGTGACCCAAAGTGTCTAAGTTCGGAGGGAAGTCACAGAAATCATTGAAATAAAAGCATGTAGTCCATAACCCATACGGGAAAGGCCGAGAGAGATTTAGAGGTAGAAAGTGAGACGGAGAGGGCATGGGGTAGAGGGAGGGCTGTAAGAAGAGAAACGGAAGAGAAGGATTCAGTAGAGGGATCGAAATAGAAATGTACAACAAAGTGGAAGAAGGTGCTGTACAAGTACCATGCTTGGATTAAAATCGGTCCATGTTTTACAAACATTGAATTTTATTTCTTTCGTTAAAAACAAATGTCCCTTGCGTGGTATCGTGTGCTTCTAAACAGAATGTAATGTGTTGAGTATATTATCTTTTCGAGGAGATTAAGATCAATGTAAAGGGGAAACCGTAGTTTGGATAGATTGCGAACGAGTTTCTATTTTATTATTCATTTATCTATTTATTTTGCTATTCATTTATTCATTTACTTATTTATTTATTTTACTGTTTATTTGTTTGTTTTATTATTTATTTATTGAAGCCCGGTTTTGAGGGAAGATTTTTTTTTTTTTTTTTTTTAAGGATAGGGTCACAGCCTACATGGACCAAAAGGTCTCCTGTCTTCATGCTTTGTCAATGAAAGAAGTCGGGAGGTGTTTTTCCGCCAATCGCCCCTTGGAGGACACTATTTCCAGCTTCAGAATGCAAAATACATCAAGTACAAACACTTAGAGAAGATTTGTGTTTCTGTGTGGTGTCGGTTTTAGACAAGAAAGATAAAATTGGATTCTAGTATTATCCACGATGATTAATTATCTCTCTAAAAACTGAGTCTAGATCTGCGTTCAACTTTGCGAGGTCAAGTCTACAAACAAATAATTTTCTTCTGGAAGAGATTTACTTCACTAACGTTGCTCAACACTTGGATTGAAAATTGAAAAATAAAATCTATGAATTGGAATTTTTCATTTTTTTTAATTGTTACTTTAATATGAAAATATGTATTTTACTGCGATGGCTTATTTTACGTATGATTAAAACTGCATCCTTTTAGATATCAACATTTAGAAGAATACACTATAATACAATCTCCCTGTCGTCTTTCAGCCGAAATATGGCTATGCGGCTGTGTATGCGTTATGGCGAAACAGCGTAAAGAATGCTCTTAATGGTAGTGAATTTACAGGAGATAAAACATCTAGACGAACAGCTTAATTACGAGGAAACAAAAATTTGCTGAGTAAAAAAGGTGTACCAATTAGCAATAGTGTCCTCGTTTAGTTGGCACTGTGTTTGGTTATATTTGTTCTCCATCCAACCACGCTATGAGCCAAAAGGTCCCCATGTTTTCCATTGTTAACCAAAGTGATGATAATATGGTTTAACGTCACAAATTCCCCCCTATCGGGAGGCTAGGACGGTGCTCCTTGCAGAGGACTTTGTAGCGGGTAATTTAAAGAACCATGCCCTTGGATCAACCTCGCCGGTGGCAGGGTTCGAACCACCAGTCCATCGACCTTCGCCGCAAGTAACTACGACCTAACCTGAAAGCGACAATTAGATTAGCAAGTAGCACGTTTGAGAAGCAAAATGTACCAGGATGGTCAAAATGGCAACAAGCTCACCGGAAAAGATTTTAGGTTTTGGGTAGGTGACCTATGAGAGGGGGACCGAGAGAAAGTCTGTGGGTGGGCGTTATGGAGCAAAGAAAGAAAAAGAAGCGACTGCGATAAGAGGAAGACAGACTTCAGCGAAATACAGGAATGAGAGGAGTTCTAGGAAGGGCAAGCCAGGAACTCCTGCAGGGTGTCAGTTAAAAAAAATATCTAAAAATACAATAAACAAGAATGGTACCCAACAAACACAATATGTTTATTCGTTGATCATTAACATATAACATCACATGCCTCATATATACCCTATACGCTTCTGCAACCAAGCATGTGCGCGAATGTATATATATATATATATATATATATATATATATATATATATATATACATATATATATATACATGCATACATATATATATATATATATATATATATATATATATATGCGTAAGTAACCACTAGAAAAGGTAAACTAACGAATCAGAGCGCTTTCGTATAATTACATCTTCAGTGCAGATACAAAGAAGGAATTATAATTCCTTCTTTGTATCTGCACTGAAGATGTAATTATACGAAAGCGCTCTGCTTCGTTAGTTTACTTTTCCTAGTGGTTACTTACGCATTTGTGAACACACGCTCCTAGTGTTTTTATTGCATATATATATATATATATATATATATATATATATATGTATATATATATATATATATATTTATATATATATATATATATATATGTATATATATATATATATGTATATATGACACACATATATGTGTGTGTGTGTGTCTGTGTATGATTGTGCGTGTGTGTGTGTGGTGTAAGTGTGGTGTGTGTATGTGTATGTCAGTGTGTGCGTGTGGTTGTTTGTGTGTTTTGTGTGTGTACAGTACATGTTTATGTTTGGACGTGGGTATGGTGTATGTGGGAAGGCGTGTGTGTGTGTGTGTGTGTGTGTGTGTGTGTGTGTGTGTGTGTGTGTGTGTGTGTCTTTGTGTAATCATTTTTGTATTCTCCTCACGTTCGAGTAGTGTTTTGCACTGAGGAAAGAACGAGACTTCCGGAAATGTAAAGGAAAGCGAGTTTTGACGCTGAGATAATCCACCCCGGGGAAAGCGCATTTCATTAAACGAAATAGATTAATTCTGTCTGGAAGCCTCATCAGTGTGGTCGGATTTACTGACCTTAACTCTGAATCCCTGGCTTGATGATTCATTTCCAGGTTTAAGAATACTCTTGTCATTGTTTGGTTTGTAAAGTGTGCTTATGTTGATTTTCAAATTTCGTGTCATGCAAAGTCGTTGTTATATGTGAAAAAATGTCTGAAAACGCGGACCTCCCATCTCACACACACATACAAACACAGTTCTTTGTACTTTTTGTATCTGCAACAATTTTATTCCTTCTTACAAATGCCTTAGTTTATTCGTCATTTGGAATATTTGAATACATGAGGAATCGCATCTCACTCAGTTATATTTCTTATGGTCAGACGTTCTTCAAACTTAGATGAAGAGTTATATTAAAAATTTTTAAAAAATCATAATAATCATCAGTTATGTGCATTCCAGTGAAAGGTAAAGGTGTTTGTACTTGCTTAGAATTAAATATCTATATATTTTTTTGATAAGTTTTTAGTTTAAATAAGAATTATTTTTGTAATTCATTTTCAAGTGGAGCCTGGATAAGGTCTGTACTGCCAAATTCTGGTAACACTTACAGGGTCAGGTTGGTTGACAGTTATTGATGAAGGAAAAGGTAATTATTCCTTTGCAGTGTCCATTAATCTTCATAAAAATTGTGTGTAACAAGATAAGATCTCTTATATCAGGTAAAACACATACACACAACCTCCCGGATGAGAGCTCAGAGCTCGTATGACCGATCTATGAGTAATACTGTGACCTTACATGCACACACACACACACACACACACACACACACACACACACACACACACACACACACACACACACACACACACACACACACAACTCCCCGCCCACGAGAGTTGGAGTAACACCCCGCAGCGCAGCGATACTGAAATCATATCAGCCTAACACACACACACACACACACACACACACACACACACACACACACACACACACACACACACACACACACACACACACACACACACACACACACACACACAGTAACATAACTAAATGCCATCCAATTAAAGTCTATTTCTATTATATCTGCTCTAACGCACTTTGTGAACACGTCTTTGTGGAGTTCCTGGCATCCGGTACTGACTTTGATTCAATTTAAGATTAAAATCAGCGTTTCCTTATACCCGACGACTAGCAGTATCTGACATTTATTTTTATCCTCCAGCTGTAAATGTTGTGCTCGTTTTTTTTTTATTTTATTTTTTTCAACTCGTGACATCAAAGTTACCCAATCAAAGTTAAAGGCCTTCAAGGATGATTTTTTTTTTTTTTTTTTTTCTGAAAGGATCAAAGAAGCTAGGTTCAGTCACTGACCAAAATCGCTAAACAATGCTCATGGTTCTCAGAGAAGTTAATTGGTTGGTACAAAAATCATCATCTTCATGTTGGACCTGAAATGAATTGGTTATTGTGTTAGTTATCTGTCAATTTATTATTATTTACTATTTACCTGTTTGTTTGTTATCTAACTATACCTATGCATTTATTCATTTTATTTTTTATTATTTATATTATAATTTTTATTTATTTTATTTTTACTTAATTATCATTAATATAATTTTTTTCCGCATCCGACCTAGTTATTGACCAAAAGGTCTCCTGTCGGCATAATCCGTCTTTGTAATACTTTGTAATATGGGTGGAAAGAATCTAAATATCTTGCGAATGCTGTAATGTAAAAGAAATTCTTATGAAATGGGACATGATGAGAGTCTTGCTGAGTAAACGGGTGAGAACTGGATGGATATGTGGTAGATTTTGTTGGGTCGATAGTAAAGGTCGTGTAGTAAAGGAATAGACTGAAATAAAGTTGAAATTCTTGCGTAATGAAATGATAAGAAATGGGAATGGACGTCATTTTGAGGCCGGCGTGTGGCACGGATCGGATGATGGAAAAGGGGAAAGGATTACATACGAGGAAGAATTTGTGAGGACGAAGATCGACAATCTGAGGGGATAAAAGGAGACGTGCTCATTTACGTGAGTGCAAGCCACGGCCAGATGGTTGAGTTGTTACGCTGTAAACATGGCCAGTGAAGCAGAAACGCTGGTTTGTTGGGGGATCTCGGCATTTGATTGCCAGTGGGAATCTCATGGGTGCGCCCAAAGGCAGACCTCAGTGGCAGAAAATCGGTTATGATGAAACTATTTCATCTTTTGTCGTCGTTTCCCTCTTGTCCGAATCAAAGTTGTAATTTAGTAGCTCCATAGAAGTGCAACAAATCTAGTTATGTCTAAAATGTTTAGTAAATAGGTTTCTGTATGATTTTATGTATTTTCAAATGCAACAGATCAAGTAATGAATATGGTATATTTCTCAAATATGATGAACCTGTTTCATCTTTGTCGTTGTTTCCCTCTTGTCAGAATTAATGTTTAGCTTTTGTAGCTCCAGAAAAATACAACAAATCTAGTTATATATATAATGTTTATTAAATAGGTTTCTGCATGATTTTATGCATTTTCAACTGCAACAAATGAAGTAATGAATATGGTATATTTATCAAACACCACCAGTCTAGCTAATTATTTGTTAATTTTCCTGCTAGATTTGGTTATATCAATATAATACTTAGTTTGCTTCAGAATGCTATTAAGTAAGGCATTTTGATTGAGGGGAGGGAGGGAAGAGGTGGAGGTTGATATTATTAGATGAAGACCTGGATGATATGTTTAACAATAACAAGAGTTATGGTAATCTTTCTCTCCTCGCTTCCTCTCTATATACTGATTGTACTCCTTCTTTAGTGTAACAAGAAAGAGTGGTAATTATTGTTAAACTCTCCTTCTTGAATTACAAATTCTGATACTCGTAAAGTGTTCAAAGAAACGTGTGATTACGTACAAGTGTATCAATCCTTGTAACACAGCGACATGCTTCTCGTTTTGACCAAATTGGGGTAATCTTTTTTCAAGAAGGAATCAAACTCGATGTAAGAAGAGGTCTGGATTAATCAAATCACTGTTTGTACAATTGTACTTTCCGTAGAATAACATCATGTGGTCATGAACTCAAATGGAATTTTAGGCAAGTGTACAAGAAAAATATTTGTTAAATGTTACGCTTGCTCAGTGTTATTATATGGATGTGAAACTTGGACAATTAGTAAACAGATTCAGGAAATTTTAGACAAGTGTAAAAAAAAATGTAAAATGTTACACCTGGTCAGTATTATTATATTAGTAAACAAATGCAGGACAGGATAAAAGCAGTAGAAATGTAGATTTGGAGAAGGATGCTGAAAATTTCATAGACAGAATCTAAAACAAATGAAGAAAAATTGCAACTAATAGGAACACAGAGGGGAAGTAATAACAACTATCAGGAAAAGACAGTTACACTTTGTGGGACACGTCATGAGAAAACAACTAGTAGAACATAGGCGTCTAACGGGAAAAATAGAAGGAAATAGGTCAAGAGGAAAACCACGCAGAAAATGTGTAGACAGGCTAAGGACATCTGTAGGAGAAGAAATAACAAATGTCATCTTGTTAATAAGAGCCATGTGCAGACAGGAAGGGAACTCCATGGTGGCCAACGGTCAAGTGGATGCGGTACTCCGGTGAGGTGAGATGAGGTCACCCTACGTCAGAAAATGATACTCTAAAGGTCTGAGGAAAAAAACTAGCCTTTTGGAAGTACAGAAATTACGTCTTCGAAATATGACAAGTGGAGGACGGAGGACGATGATTTTCAGAAGAAATTGGTCCATATTGAAGAATATCATTGGTTATGCCAAAGAACTCCACGTGTGTAATAAATACTCTTTTATTTGAATTTTTCTCTCTTTTATGTAATCGAACACGAAAACTTTGAACGTGAGCAAAAAAAGAAAAAAGAAGAAAAAAACTCACGATGAGGTGGGAGAGAAAACAAAGCAGCGTGGGAGAACGAGAGAAAGAGAGAGAAGGAAAAAGTGCGTGGGCATGTGAGACAAAGGAGAAAAAACCGAGAAGGTACGGATGCCTGGGAGGGAAAAGTTTCGTCCGAACGGGAACAAAACTTGTGGTGGCGTATCAGAAATCTGTTGCGGTATTGTGATATCGAGCCTACTGACAGGTGAGGGTCTGGGGAGAGGGAGAGGAGGCGGGGCAGAGGAAGAGAGAGAAGGAATGCAAATAGGAAGAGGAGGGAAGAGGAGGAAGATGTGGTGGGAGGTGGAAATGAAATTTGAGGAAAGAGGAGGATGAGGATGAATGGAATCAGGAGGAACAGGAAGAGGAGAAAGGAGAATAAAGAAGATGAGGACAGACAAAGAGAAAGGGACGAAGAAAAAAAGGAGGAAGAAGAGGGGAAAAAGTTGAAATAGAGAAGGATAATAGGAGTTAGGAAGAGGAACAAGTCGAGTGGGAGAAAGAAGAGGAGGAGGGGAGTAGAAAAAGGAGGAAGAAAAGAAGACGGGGAGGAAAAAAGGAGGAAGAAGGAAAGAATGTGAAATAGAGAGGGATAATAGGAGTTAGGAAGAGAAACAAGTCGAGTGGGAGAAAGAAGAGGAGGAGAGGAGTGGAAGAAGGAGGAGGAAAATGAGAAGGAAGATGAGGTGGAGGTGAAGGTAGGGAGGTGCCATTGGAGATCCTAAAAGAAGTGATACAGGGAAATGAAGAGATGGAAAAGAAGATCGAGGATGATGACAAAGGAAGGAAGGATGGAGTAAGAAGAGGAGGAGGATATAGAGAAAGAGGAGTTGTAGCAATGAAGGAAAAGAGGAAAAAGAGAGAAAACGGTGGGAAAGGAGAGTCAAAATGACAAGAAAATGACGAGAA
This sequence comes from Oratosquilla oratoria, assembly GCF_046742065.1. Taxonomy (NCBI): domain Eukaryota; kingdom Metazoa; phylum Arthropoda; class Malacostraca; order Stomatopoda; family Squillidae; genus Oratosquilla; species Oratosquilla oratoria. The sequence continues at coordinate 58,654,488 of NC_134797.1, forward strand.
ATAGAGAAGAAGCAGAGGATGGGGCGAGAGAGGAGGAAGAGGAGGAGGAGGAGGAGAGAGAAGAGGAATTGAAGGAGCAGGAGTTGAAGAGGAGTGAGGGAAGGTGCAGGAGGAGGAGAAAGAAGAAAAGGAGGAGTAGGATGAGAAGAAGAAGAAGGATAAGGAGGAGGAGGTGGAGAAGGACAAGGAAGAAGAGGAGTGAATGAAGACGAAGGCGGAATAAGCTGTAGAGGAAGAGGAGGGAAAAAATAAAGAAGAGGTTAAGGAAATGGGACAGCAGCAGCGGCAACGGAAGAGGAGGAGGAGGAGGAGGAGGGGTACGTAGTGAAGGAGAAGAAGAATGAGTGGCCGAGATATTAAAGGAAAATGGAGAAAGGCACGATGAAATCAACGGATGGGAAACGGAGCAAACATGAGCAAGAGAAGAGAAGAGAAGCGTGGACGGGACATTTCAAAGGGAAAGATGAGAAAAGTCGTGGAAAAGGAATTAGATGAGAGAGAGAAAAGTTTGGAGAGGAACGAGAAAAAGAAAATGGATGATCTTGTGAGGAGAAAAGAGGTTGGGAGGCAAAAGAAAACGAGAAGGGGGAGATAACAAATAGGCTGATTCGCGTGGGAGGCCACGAAGAAAAAGTATGTAACATCAGAGGCAGGAGGAAAACAAAAGGACACATATATATGCGATCTAAGATGAGCCCTGAGAGTGGAATCCATAGGGGTCTTTGGTAGACAAGTCAGGGATATAGAAAACGACAGAAACGTTAGTTTACCCATAGAAAATCCAATCAACATCAAAATGTTTGTTATTCGTACTCTACTGAATACCATAGTATAGACCTACATTAAGTTGAAGCTCAGATTTCAACCTGACTGCCACTGTTCACTTTTTATTCCCGCTGCCAACAAGCTTTTTTTTTTTGTTAATAACTGTAGCATAATTTTGATATTGGATTGAGTAACAACTAACACGTGGCTACCACATTGCATTGCCTTTCTCATCCTGTTTCTTTCAGCTATTACGGTAATCATTATCTACAAGTTGTGTGTACATGTTTGTGGTTGTCCACTGTCTTCCATTACTTAGGAAGAGTTGACAACCGGCAACTTGTTTTCTGCACTCAATCTCATCCATTGTAGCTTCATACATGGTAGATATATTCTCTCAATGGTGGCCCTGATCACTTGGTTTGCAATATGAACCTTGTACGATTACACTGTCTGTTATTTTTCTAGGTTAATGTATTCTGTCAAATGCTAAGGATTTTTTGTTCTATATATATTTTTTGCAATTATGTATATACATGTATATGTAAATACATATATACATACACACACACACACACATATATATATATATATATATATATATATATATATATATTTTTATCATTTGACAAATGATAAAAACACTTGTCGGAAGACTAACCTGCATAAAGGATTCGATATATATATATATATATATATAGATAAGAATTTTAGACAAATTATTTGGATGATAAAGAACATAAACACAGGGGAAGGCTCGGAACCCTAAACACTCTAACGTTTCGTTCGCGTAGAACTTCTTCAGAGAGTGTATGTAGAACTGCAATTGAAGTTTATGTACTAAATCTAATTATCTTTTCGGACACTTGGGAAAGGTCGTTTTTCCAGCGTGCTTTAGAATTAAAATACTAGTTTCTTTAGCTAAATTGATAAACCCTCCTCGATGATTCGATGAATTATTAGTTGAAATATATGCTGATTCAACAATTCTTCTAGTGAATTTATCAAAACCTTTATGTAGCACTTCAGCTTCTCTCCAGTTTGGTAAATGATCGAATTTTTCCGCATGAACTACTAAAGAATTAGATGTCCTATGTGCTTTTATGTCGTTTTTATGTTCATAAATTCTTTTTTCTAATCCTCTTGACGATTCGCCAAAATAAGGTGGTATCGTGATCTTATCAAAAGAGGACTATATCAGTAAAATGTTAGAGCTCTTAAATGACGACAATACTTATCGCAAAAAACATATAGGTTTCGTAACGAATGAAGCAGATAAATTCAAAAAACATGCCAGAAAAATTCTTAATAAAACTGAAAAAGGAAAGAAATTAATGGGACTTCTGGAGGAATACCCCAATCCTCCCAGAATGCGCGGTATTCCAAAAATTCACAAACCCAACGTTCCAATGCGACCCATAACTTCAGGGGTTGGCAGTGCACCCCACAGACTAGCGAAATGTCTAGCCAAACCGCTATCACAGGCAATGGGATCGATCAGCAATACACATTTGAAAAATTCTAACGATCTTTTGACAAGACTAAAAGATTTAGATTTCACGGGGAAAAAATTAGTAAGCTATGATGTCAAGGCGTTATATACAAATATTTCCACTAACGGTGCGTTAGAAGCAGTAAAGAGAGTAATAAAAGATATGAACGATACTGACCTACCCATAAGAAAACAAGATTATATAGAATTGATAGATTTATGCGTAAATTTCGGTGCGTTTACTTTTAATGGTGACGAATATGAACAACATAGAGGTCTCGCTATGGGTAGTCCTTTAAGTGCAGTGATGGCCTGTCTATATATGGAGTTATTAGAAAAAGAAAACTTTATCAGAATCAATGGTAGGGGATCACACTGGTTTAGATATGTAGACGACGTCCTCGCAATCATCCCCGAAAACGCCAATGTAAATAATAAAGTGAGAATGCTTAACGCGGTCAACAGCGATATTCAGTTCACCGTAGAAGAGGAACAAAACGGACAATTGCCCTTCCTAGATACGTTATTACGACGAATGGAAAAAACTGTAACTTTCTCAGTATACAGAAAGGAAACTAACAAAGAGGATTTAGTACATTACTTCTCCGCACATGATGATAGGACAAAGAGTGGTATAGTAATAGGATTTTTTCTCAGGGCACTACGAATCTGTAGTAATGAATACCTAGAAGGCGAATTTGATTACATTATGAAAACCTTTGACAAACTTGGATATCCAGAGGGAATGTTGAAAAGAACAAAAAGAAAAGCAATAAATATTTACAATCGCGGAAAGAAAGAGAGAAATGATAAAAATGATACAAATTTTATATCAGTACCTGGCTCAGAAACGTCACCAATAATAGACAAATATTTAACAAAATCAGTTATGAACATAGCTAAAATAACTAACAAGAGGATAGGTGATTTAATAAAGACTTCTGAAAAGAGAACCAATTCCGAAAACACGTCGTATACAAAATCCCGTGCAATAGTTGCTCAATGGCTTATTTCGGCGAATCGTCAAGAGGATTAGAAAAAAGAATTTATGAACATAAAAACGATATAAAAGCACATAGGACATCTAATTCTTTAGTAGTTCATGCGGAAAAATTCGATCATTTACCAAACTGGAGAGAAGCTGAAGTGCTACATAAAGGTTTTGATAAATTCACTAGAAGAATTGTTGAATCAGCATATATTTCAACTAATTATTCATCGAATCATCGAGGAGGGTTTATCAATTTAGCTAAAGAAACTAGTATTTTAATTCTAAAGCACGCCAGAAAAACGACCTTTCCCAAGTGTCCGAAAAGATAATTAGATTTAGTACATAAACTTCAATTGCAGTTCTACATACACTCTCTGAAGAAGTTCTACGCGAACGAAACGTTAGAGTGTTTAGGGTTCCGAGCCTTCCCCTGTGTTTATGTTCTTCATCATCCAAATAATATATATATATATATTCATATATACATATATATATTTATATATATATATGTATTTATATATACATATATATATATATATATATATACATATACATATATATATATATATATATATATATATATACATATACATATATATATATATATATATATATATATACCACTACGATCAATAGGTAATGAGAAAATGTCAGGAGAGACACTATTTTCATAAGCTTACAAAACTGTCTCCTTCAGAATAATTGCCTCTCGCATCTACACACTTTTGCATGCGTCTCTCCCAATCCTGAGAGACCTCCTCAAAGTCCTTTTTCAGTAGTCCCTTCAGGTAACTTTCCGATGCCTCTTTCAGTTCCTCTGTTGACAGGAATCTGGTTCCCCTGAGGCTGTCTTTCATGCGTGGGAACAGGAAGAAGTCGCAAGGGCTAGGTCAGGGCTGTAGGAAGGTTGTTGTACCACTTTCATTCCCCTGTCGGCCATCTAGGTGGTCACCAGCATTGGCTTGTGGCATGGGGCATTGTCCTGGTGGAACCACCACTGCTGAGGCCTCTTCTTCCTACATCTTCTCCCTGAACCTTTTCAGAACAGTAAGGTAATATTCCTTATTGACGGTTTGACCCTGAGGAACCCATTTAACGTGAATGAGCCCCTGGGAGTCAAAGAAAGGAATGACCATGGCCTTCTCTTGCGACTTGCTCATCTTTGCGTTTTTGGGTCTAGGGGAGGTCGCGTGCTTCCACTGAGCACTCTGACGTTTGCTCTCAGGGTCGTAGGTGAACACCCAACTCTCGTCGCAAGTCACTACCTTATTCAGGAAACCTGAATCAGCCTCTATCATTTCGAGAATGTCAGTGCAACATTCCACACGAAACTGCCTCTGGTCGTCGGAGAGGATCTTTGGCACGGACTTTGTGGAGCTTCAGATCTTCGGTCAGAACTATCT
>NC_134797.1:58666638-58674138 GCF_046742065.1 Oratosquilla oratoria
GGAGAAAGGGAAAGGTGGAGTTCCTTTACCAGGAGAGTCTTCAGAATAAAGAAAGGAAGAGGTTCCCAAAGGTCTAATCCATAGAAATTGATGGGAGCTATTGCGCAGGCCCGGAGCGGCTAATGTTCAGATTGCCGTGATGCATGCCCAGCACAGAACCCCTTTATCAATGCCTCCCACTTAGGCCGGTTATCCTTCAGGTCAGCAAGATAAACTGCAACATTTACGGCTGTTCATTGGTGATACGTCTGGACTGCGTTCAAACACGGTTGATTTGATTGGCGCCCAAAACAACTCCGACCCCCCGATGCACGCTTTGAGCCATTTCAAGTACTTTCCTGAAGGTGGATTGCAATCCCATTCATGTCATGTTTCCGACTGAGCCAGGTGTTTTCTGTCCACCAGATTTAGAGAAAGGGTTTAATTATCTTCCCAAACTTCACTTTATTAGCCTCAAATGGCCGTTACGAATGCTCTCCTTAACATGTTTTTGGTCTCAATTTATGACTTACTATTATTGTCTTTGTGTGCGTAGACCATGGTTTAATGACCATTTGTGTACCAGGAAAATTACAATAACTCGGCCCGTTGCATTTCTCGAAAATGTGGTTCGTTCTCACATCCTCACAGAAGGATAATTTATCGTCCTGAAGATTATGTGCACTTCTTGTGGCTCTTCAGCAAAGCCTCTGCAGAGCTCGTTTGTCTCATCGCAGCTTCTGTGTTCCTGAAGCGAGGATTTATTACACTTGGGCTTCAGGCTCTGAAATAGTATCCCCTTGATACTCATGGCAAACTACTTCATTATGGCGGGATGTACCGGAAATAAGAATATAAGATTTATAGTTAGAGTAATAACCATTGGTCCGTTCGTACTACAAAGCACTCAGGCTTTTATTGTGATGAATACCGGACAATTTTACTCACCAGTGGATTGGACCTCTGAAATAGTATGCCCTTGATACTCATGACTAACTACTTCATTATGGCGGGACGTGCCGGCAATAAGAATATAAGATTTATAGTTTGAGTAATAACCATTTGTCCATTCGTGCTATAAAGTACTCAAGATTTCATTGTGATGAATACTGGAGAATTTTACTCACCAGTGGAACGGACCTCGCTCAAAAATAAATCTTGACCAATGGAGAGACTAGGTTGGATTTTAATCGGAAGATGAATAAAACCATCTGGCATTAACAATGACAAAGAAGAAATACAAAATGGTAGTATCATATTCTAGCCCCACCTACAATGATTTTACCGTGATCGATTATTGATAAGTGATAGTATTCACAGTCATTTTTTCTTCCTATGTTTTATTCCTATCTCTGAGAAACGGTCAAAACAGTGGTTATACATACATATCATTGGATATGAGAAATGATTCAGGACCTCACGGGATCTCAAGCTAAATTCTTGAAGAATGTTCATTGGAAGAAGGAATATTGCCAAAGGATCGGGAAAGAGCCAATGTGGTACCAAATCACCATAGGAAAAGTAAGAGGACATTAATGAATTACAGGCCAGAATCATTGACCAGCACATCAGTGATATTATGTGAAAGGATTGTGAAGGATCGATGGGTCATCTATCTTGAAGAGGGGAATAAGTACAGATGGTAATATTAGATATTGCCTTAAATGGTAACAAAGAAGAAGTAAAAGAATTCATGTAGCTGTGCTTGCGCCAGCGGGTAGTGAGATGAACCAGAGAGTGGCAAGTATTGCTGAATGAAATAGCCAGTCGGCAGCCAGAATAAAAGCCTAAATGATTACCTTTCTCCCAAGCGGTTAGTCATTCCTGTGTCAATTTATAAATCCGCCCTTATTTCGTCCCAGAGTCACCGCTCACTTTTGACTACATCATCTCCCTCCATCTTTCCATATTCACGTCGCCTACGCCTCTTCTCTTATTCAGTTTCCGTTTCCCATTTTCTATCAATCCATTTCTCTGCATTCACACATCTCCCTTTTCCTACCCACGCATCTTCCCTAGGTTATACGCGCGAATGACTTTTCTTTCTTGCCAGTTCTTCAACCGGTTTTGCTTCGTCCATCCAAAGTCTCGTGTGTTGCTCCTCCCTTTTATTTGTTTGTTTATTTGTTTATTTTCTCTTATAACTTTTCTGTGCCAACCGCTTTAGCGTTAAACTGCACCTCCTCCATGAAGCTTTTACCCTCTTTTTTTTATCTACGGGAGATGGAGAGCAATTACACTTTCTCCCCTGTCATTTAGTCTTTTTTATCTTGCTACCCTCATTGTACCATTGTAGTTGTTTATTGTCACTTTTTTTCCCGTCGACACTATGGTCATATTAGCAGTTCTTATCATCGTGCCAGTGGTCTCTGACCTTGATGTCATTTCTCCATTTGATATGATAACCCAGATCACAGGTATTGTTCTGGTGAACGACGTAAGGTTTTCGAAATGTATAAGAGAAAGTCCTTGTGCTAAACAGGTTAAGTTTTCTGCCCTTGTACATTACAGTAGTAAAATAATTTTATGTTGCATCTGATTCCTAGCATTCTCTTTTCCTCCTCTTTACCTCGTATCCCTTCTTCTCTGGTTCCTCTCACATTTGACCTACATAAATGTCTCTTTCTTTGTCTCTTCTCTTTCTTTCTTTCTCTCTCTCTCACTATCTCTCTCTGTCCTTCTCTCTCTGTCCCTCTCTCCTTATCTCTGTCTCTCTCTATCTCTCCCTATCTCTCTCTCTCTGTCCCTCTCCATCTCTCTCTCTCTCTCTCTCTCTCTCTCTCTCTCTCTCTCTCTCTCTCTCTCTCTCTCTCTCTCTCTCTCTCTCTCTCTCTCTCTCTCTCTCTCTCTCTCTCTCTCTCTACCTCTACCTCTTTCATTTCACGGCTACTCTTCTCCGTCTGCGTCTTTACTCCGTTTTCCTGTCATCCCCCCTCGGCCTCCCCAGTAACAGCCGCTGTGATTGGTGGCGAGCAAGGTCTTGCATAGCCAATCGGCGTGGAGATTGGGTTAGTAGTGCAGGTGATGGACGTACAGAGCGTGAGTGGGAATGCTACTCGTGCGGGAGAGCAGGGCATATATGGAGGAGGTGGAGTAGGAGGTGGAAGAGGGGAAGGATTAGGTGGAGTATGAGAAGGAAGTGGTGGAGTAGGAAAATAGAATGAAATTTACCAGCGTTTCTATCCTTGCTGATAATATCGCGCCAGGACGAAGAGGAGTGTAAGAAAGAGGGAGAGGGAAGATGAGAAGAGGATGGGAAAGAGGAAAAGGTGGAGAGGAAGAGCAGGATGATGAGGAGGAAAAGAAGGAGGAATTGGACAGAGGGAAGGTGGCAGCGGAATTGGACAAGGAGACATAGAAAGTGAATAGGGCGAGGAGACCGAAATAAAGGCGGTAATGATAAATACATGTAAGCATACATACATATTCCATACACGCACATACATCATACATATATACATAATTACATACACGCACATACATACATTTTGATTGATATAGGTTAGCGTCACACACTCCCCCTATCGGAAGGCTAGGACAGTGTCCCTTACAGAGGACTTTGTAGTGTGGAATTAAATGAACCATGCCCTTGGTCCAACTTCGCCGGTGGCAGGGTTCTAACCGCCATCACCTCGACCTTTGCCGCATGTAATGAGGCCCTAACCCACTCGTCCAGCACATACATACATACATACATACATACATACATACATACATAAATTCCACAAAAAATGAAGCTCATTCAATATCTCTTCCTGTCCGGCAGTGCAGGAAGATTACAGTCCCTCGACAGCTGGCATAACAGCTGAAACTACTGACCCCCCTCTCACCCCTGAGCCACTCCAGAAATTTCAGGACAGACAAAAAGTAATCCCTTTATGCCGTATTCATAACTACTCTCTAGTCACGCCTATCTCTTCGCCCTTTCCCTTCTCAGCTCGACAGATATTCCTCTTACATGCTCCTTTCAACCACACCACTCTCGGTCTTCTCCTCAAGTTTATTCTGTCGATCTCCGTTTTCTACACTCTTGCTGGTAGTCTTTTTTTTTCTTTCTCTTCTTCTTCTTCTTCTTCTTCTTCTTTTCGTATGTCCAGCCTGTAGTGGGCACGTATCAAGTATGCTGTATCTATAATGTTATAGAATTGTATAAATAAATATAATGGATTATATGTGTTAGCCTTGATTGTACAAATGTGAAATTGCGTGAGTTCCCTGGTGGGACCATGAGGCAGGTTCTCGCCAATGAGCGCGCATGATGCCAAGCGGCGTTAGTTCTTCCACAGCTTTAGGCGAAAGAACACGCTCGCTCTCCCTAGTGTCAATACACCATTTATAAATTACTAAACTGTTCCTTCTAATCACCAGCATAAACCCATACCAGTATTTTTTTATCAACATTATCTGTCTGCTCTCTCTTTCCATCTTCGCTATCTGCCTCACACCAACATTTCTCACTCTATTTATCCTCGTAACCCCTACCATAACTCTGAAACGTTTTACCTCAAATACGCTTGAGTTTTCCCCTTTCTCTTTCCTTTAACCAGGTCTCCGTTCGTACAGCGTCGTGCACAGTCACCGAGTCTTTCAGACTTTTTTCTTTGTGTTCGTCCCCAGATACCAAATGTTCGTGACACTTTAATTCACACATATATTTAACTGCTTTCCTCACTTGCCGTTACTTCACATTCATTCCCTGCAACATGTGACACTATCTAAATTTCCCCCACTTCCTCCTGTCTGTCTCCGTTAAAACTCAACTCCAAATCTCTGTCATCCTGGATGATGACATGCAACCCGCATTTATTTATTCATTTATTCATTTATTTATTTATTCATTTATTTATTTATTTATTTATTTATTTATTTATTTATTTTTGGCAACAGAACACCTACGGACCAGAGTCATGAATTATAAGCCTGTGTTCGAGTATAATTCTACCCAAGGAATGCACTGCATATCTTTGACTGGAAATCAACAGCAGCTGTCAGTAGTTCTTGTACCCGTTAATGAATCTTTAAGAATAAATAAATAAATAAATAGATAAATGATAAATAAATTAAAAACACTTTGGAATAGTGTCTGTGTTGCTCCAGTGTAGGGGCGATAGCTGGGCGAGGGGAACTGTTTTTGATTGTCAGCTCTGTTTATGTGAAAAGGCAGAGGGAAAACAGTTGAAATGTTTTAAATAAAGGGCAGCAGGGAGATTAATTCTTCTGACGTCCATCTTGTAGGACCACAGATTCCAGGTAGTCCTTCTAGGTCCCTTAATAAAGGATGGAAAGAGGATCGGAAGTGGTTAGAAAAATAATAAGAACAAAGATTAGAAACTGTACTAAAGTAAAGTTGGCTAAGGGAAAATGGGAAAGCAGGAATTGTTAGCTCTCGTCTCTACTATTGCAGGACTAACTTCGAATTTTCTAATTCCAGCTGAGATTGGGAACCTATACAGTGGAATTATTCGACGATATTTGGAGAATTTATGTTTTGGGGTGATTTCCCTCGTTCAGTACTCCTGTGCAAAGTAGAATTAAAGACCTGTTTTACTAACGCTTGTTTTCTTATTGGCCAGTGTCAGCCTCTCCATGTTTACCACAATACAGTAGGTTCGTTCCTTATCTATTGCTATTTACCTAGTCTATTCTTCGGAATTTTGTATCTACCTCTCCACCTCAGTAAACTAAACAACACTAGACTTTCTTAAATGTCTGATCCGTTTTCTATACTTTTTTTTTTTTAATTTAACAACTAATACACTGTCTTTCTTTCCTCCTATTAAGAAAGAAAGTATCTTCTGATATTTTCTGTCTGTGGTTTAAACTTGTGATAGAATATAAAAAAAGAAACTTTTAAGATACACCCCGTCCTCAATTGCGCCACCTTGGCCGTATCTGGTCTTTCGACTTACCAGTGGTCGAGACTAGGGTCTGTCCAAGATGAGGCAATGAGGTTACATACTTGGGGTCTTTCACCGGATCTTAGTGGAAAAGCTCCCGGGAAAGCGGAGTCTTGAGCCCCTTTGCTCTCGAGCCACGATCTCGCAGCCTGCGTCGTCTCCCGGGTCGTAGAGGCAGGTGAAAAATCCTTCCTCAAGATAACCATTTTTGAATAGCTACTCCTCCACTACCCCGACGTCTTCCTGCAACGAGCTTAGGTCCCCTGAGTAGTCGACCGCACGAAATCCTGTGGTCTCAACGTACCTGAGATATTTCACCCTGGGTGATCTCGTATACATCAACCAACCTTTATATATATATATATATATATATATATATATATATATATATATAATTCAAAAATTATTTAAGACAAATGAGAATGAATTAGGTGGGAAAGAGCTTTTGTAGATTTGTTGGGAATAGTTTATTGCCCTAATGTTGCGACCAACTTGGTTTTCTTCAAGTCCTCTGAAGAAGACCAAGTTGGTTGCAACGTTAGGGCAATAAACTCTATTCCCAAAACATCTTTGTTTGCCCTTCCCCACCCACTTCTCTCTCATTTATACATACATATATATATATATATATATGTGTGTGTGTGTGTGTGTGTGTGTGTGTGTGTGTGTGTGTGTGTGTGTGTGTGTGTGTGTGTGTGTGTGTATCAGCAATTTGTATCGCCTTGGTGTGGTTTGTTCCCTCTGTTCTTTACGAGGCAACCCTCTGTGGGTATTTCTTTTTTGTATTTCTATCCCTCTTGGAAATATGCACATAAAAAATGTAAACAGAAGCGGTGCTGAAATTGGAAGTGGAAAAGAAATAGAACAGAGAATGGAAAGCTGGTGAGAGAAAAGAGAGAAAGGGAATAATAGAAACATCTGAATGAAGAAGGAAAAGGGAAATGGGGATTGGAGAGAAGATGAAGAGAAGTGCGTGAAGGCGTGAAAAGCAAAAGACAGAGGAAGGGGATGATTAAACGTATAATGAAACGAAGATTAGAAAGAGGAGAAGGAAGAAATCAATCAAGGCATAAAATGAAATTGATGTCAGAAATGAAGAAAGGAAATAAGCATTCCATCACACACAAACACGCTCACACGCACGCGCGCACACACACTCACACACACACACACACACACACACACACACACACACACACACACACACACACACACACACACACACACACACACACACACACACACACACACACACACACACACACACACACACACACACACACACACACACACACACACACACACACACACACACAACACACACACACACACACACACACACACACACACACACACACACACACACACACACAAAGCACATACACACACACACACACACACACACACACACACACAAAGCACTCAGCATACACACACACAAAGCACACACACACACACACACACACACACACACACACACACACACACACACACACACACACACACACACACACACACACACACACACACACACACACACACACAAAGCACACACACACAAAGCACACACACAAAGCACACACACAAAACACACACAAAGCATACACACACACACACACACACA
>NC_134797.1:58681638-58684138 GCF_046742065.1 Oratosquilla oratoria
TTTCTCTTTCTCCATCGTCTTTCTTTTTCCCGATCTTCCTGTCGCCCATACTCTTCCTTTTCCTCTTCTGTCTCTCCCTCCTCCTATTCCTCTGTCCATGCTCTCCCTCCTCCTCCTCCTCCTCCTTCACTTCCTACTTCCCCTGCCTCTTCTCTTCCACCTCCGCCTCCTCCTCCTCCTCCTCCTCCTCCTCCTCCTGCTCCTCCTCTACCCTCTGTTTCTTCTTCCGTCTCCTCAGCCTTTTCATCCTCCTCCTCTCCTCCTCCTCCTCCTCCTCCTCCTTCACTTCCTACTTCCCCTGCCCCTTCTTTTCCACCTCCGCCTCCTCCACCTCCTCCTCCTCCTCCTCCTCCTGCTCCTCCTCTACCCTCTGTTTCTTCTTCTGTTTCCTCAGTCTCTTCATCGTTTTCCTCTTCCTCCTCCTCTTCTTCCATCTCTTTCTCCTCCCTTCTCTCCTCCTCCCCCTCCTCCTCTTGCTCTTCCATCTCTTTCTCCTCCCTTTCCTCCTCCTCCTCCTCCTCTTGCTCTTCCATCTCTTTCTCCTCCCTTCTCTCCTTCTCCTCCTCCTCCTCCTCCTCATGCTCTTTTTCCATTCTCCCCACATCCACCTGATTTTTTTCTTTCTTTCTTATTCTCATGGTGTTTCCCCTTTTCACCATGTTTCCCCACTTTATCTCCCTTCCCCTCCCTTCCTGCGTCTCTTGTCTCTTCCCCTCTTTCCCCTTATTGGTGGTTCCTGGCATTAATGTGATTGATTAAGCGAGAAAGGAAAAACTTCGACAAGATGAAAAGATGAAAAACTAGGAAAAACATGACTTGCTCTCAGTGTTTTCAATTTTGAGATGGATTGTATGGACGAGTTGTGGTGACAGAGTCGTTGTTGCATAGAATATATCAAGGATTTCAGTCACCCAAGGGATCTTGACCAATAGACGCTCCGTTCTGACCGAAGATGGATTTGTTGTAGTGGTGGAGGGGGTAGTGGAGGGGGTGGTGGTGGAGGGGGTGGTGGAAGGAGGTGATCATTCTCCATTTATAACAAATCTAAATATTTTTCTCCCTTTAGCTTCCTCCCTGCTCTTCTTTGAACCATCCTCTCTTTTCTCTCATATATTCCCAGCTTTAACACCTTGACCGTAGATATGTACTCATATGGGCCTTGTTACTGCAAATAACAAACGTTTTTATGCATTAGAAAGAATAAACAACACTTGTGGGGAAAATGAAATAGTTGTTCGAATCCCGTTTGCTGTCCATATCCGGAACAAGCTTCATGAATGACGTCACTGTGACGAAGAATTTAAACCCGCGTTCCACTCCATCATGATTTCAAAATTTTTAATTTTGTATCTTTTATCTTTTTTATCGTCATCTCTTTCCCTCCGTCTATTCATTTTCCAAGTCTTCCTTTCCGCAGGCTTCCACTTTCCTCTCCTCCTCCTCCTCCTCCTCCTCTTCTTCTTCCTCCTCTCCCGCTCCTTTCCTTCCTCCCCATCTTCCTGACCTTTGCGTTTTTTCCAGAAGGCCAATTCTTCTCTACACATTTTCCTCATCTCACAGACTTTTTGGGTGTCCAAGTGACACGCTTCGTGCGTGTGCTGTGTCGTGTCGCAATATGTCACGAGTGCGCTGTGACACGACACAGTGTTACGTGTGCGCCGTTTTGTGTCACAATTAGTCACGTGTCGGTGTAAAAGAATATTATTCGTACATCGTCTCAAAGAACACCGTAGTTGTAGCAAAGATTGATCTTGGCTGCCTAGCCAAGAAATCCTATTTCTTCTCTTTCTAATTCTCCCGTTCTCGCCGCCTCTAGCTTCCTAATTTCCTGTTATGCCATTTCGAAATGACTCCATGCATCTTACTCCTAGCTCTGCATCATCCTTCTCTACACATTTTTCATTACACCATCTTCCTCCAGAAGGACAAAGAATCGCTTTGCATTTTGATTTTCCTCTTCCCCTCCTCTTCGGTTTCCCATCCCGTCCTTCATTTTTGACCACAAATAACGTTTAGCCTTCTCTCCTTCCGGTTTTGTCAGTCCTTTTCACCTTCAGATAACAATTTGCCTCTTCTTCTCCTCATTAATTCTATAGTTTTTGCCACGAATAAAACGTCGTCTCCAGCCTCCTTGATTTCCGCTTCATTCTCCTCCCAACCCCTCTCCGTTATTCACTTGTTGCTCGTCGCCTCGTCGTCTACGTACGTCCGCACACTGCCATCGGCTGGAAGCAGTGTTTGTGTTTGCACATGACCATTTCTGACCTGGGACCGCTACAATGTGGCGTTTTTTTTTTTTTTTTTTTTTTTTTTTTAGGAGCTCACCCCAGTTTGAACATAATAGATACATGTGTGAACATTGTGACGAATGTGGGTAGGAGGTAAACGGGACTAGTTTCGCCTGAATGGCTTCTTCAGAGGAATAATGTTCGAAGTCATATATTGACCAGCTTGACTTCGAACACTATTCCTCTGAAGAAGCTACTCAGGCGAAATTAGT